>NC_056735.1:1277797659-1277867659 GCF_019279795.1 Protopterus annectens
GGCTACCAAAGGGTCTGAGCTACTAATGGGTGACTCTGCTGTGGCAATTTTTGGTTCTGTAGACCATTCATCTTTTTCCTTGTCTCACTCTTGTGTAGTCTGTACCATGAACCTGTGGATAAGCACATCCTCTTTTTCTGCTGGAGTGCTTTTAGCGGGCAAGGGATGACCACTCTTGTTGGTCTTTGAGGAAGGAGGAGCAAGGAATACCTGTATTCCTAACCACATTAGATGCCTGTCCCTATGGATCTTTTTCCTTCAAAAGCAGGTCTGTTTCATCAAAATTTCCTGTTAAAAAGAAGTAAAAAGTTCCTCGCATGTCTTTCCTTGTCTCAGTTGCTTTGGACAGGAGTGTCATATTGGATTTAGCTCATGGTTTAGTTCAGGTTTTGAACTTCAGTGTTTATTGTGATAAAAGAAAAAGGGATTCTTTATATTTCGAGGAGGTTTGTGATTTGAAAAAATTATTGTGAAGGGACAGCAGCTATTTTTTTCTCCTAAAGTTTGACTTTGAGGAAAGTGTGGCTTTTGACAGTCCCTTGGAAGGATTTTCTTTCTGAAATAATTTCCATAATGAATCAGTCGTTAAAGTGGGAACATAATGATCTTCCACTGTGTCTTAAAAATATGATTTACTGTAACTGTGATTTCCTGAATCTGGTCCAGTTCCCCCCTCTTTCTACCAACATTGGAAGATGTATTTATTACAGCCAATAGCTTCCTGACAACTAGCTGCTGCTGCCAATAAAGTTGATAGATTGTATCACATTCCTTATTCTTAGAAGTTTTTATATTCTATCTCCAAGTCAGACCTGAGCAGTGATGTATCTGGCAAGACTAGCAGCTGATAAACATCTGGTTAATGTCAGTCCCTCCCCTTCTGACAAGTATGGGAAAGCTTTTGACAAATTTGAGGAAAAAGTGTATCCTTCTGCTGCACTTTCTTTTAGAATTTTCAGTTAAACTCATATGTTAATTTCTTGTCTGTCTTGAGAATGAGGAATTGTATAGCATCTTTTCCCTCATCTGAGGAAATAGTATCTGTGTATAATCATATTGCTTCTGGTCTCAAGTGGCTACCCATTCTTTGAAATGTACTTATGATTTGGCTGATGCCACTTCCAGGGCTCCTGCTAGAACTGTTATGATTAGTTTTGCTTGCTTGCATACTCAGAACTTTCCTGAGGATGTTAAATCTGAAATTTTGAATTCTCTGTTAGACAGAAAGGTAGTCTTTAGACCATACCTTAAAAAGTGTGATGAGAAGCAAGCCAATTCAGAGAATTTCTCAGGTTTTTCAGTATTATTTTGCCAGGTATTTCAAAGGGTTTAATGCTGTGTGTGACTTCCATCTATATTCCACTGGACTGCCATCAGTTAAATGTGATATCCCTTACTATCCTGGGTCAGTAACTAAGGAGCTTCAATCCTCACCACTGACTCCAATATGAGACTGTCACTTAAACAGGAGTAATATTTCACAGTTTTCCCCTAAGAGCACAACAGGAACACGCTCTGTTTTCCTGAGATTGGACTATATACCTCCATCCACCCCTAATGTACCTCCTTATTACACACTTCAGAGCAGTATGTCCCAGTTTAAGACTTCTGATTCACTCACACTCAAAGTAAATTTAAATTTCACACATCCAAACACTTCTAGGAAAGTCTGACACAGATTTCCAGGTGTGTCCCTTTCCCAAATAATATGGAAATGCTGCCACCAATCAGAGTATCTTAATGCCCGTCTAAAGTGATGTCCATTTATGAAAATTAAATATCAAAATAAATGATAGCTATGACCAGAAGTGACCAGGCCTTTGAGGTGGCTTGAGGAGTATGAAACAGGCATAAAGACACTCTAATCTCTAAAGAACACACTGATTTCCAGCCACAATGTAAAGTAATGAAAAACATATAATAAGTAAAATGATTACAAGAATGTAAATCAGTAACTTTCAGTAAACACCAAAATCCAGTCACCAGAAATATAAAATGAAAGTGTAGGACAGAAGTCCATCATTCTAGAAAAAAACTGTCTGAATAACTAAACTTTCCAAATCCAACTAGAGAATAGTGTCCCTGCTCTAATCTAAAACATAACAGCAAGGCAAAGGCAGGCTTACGGTTTTTGGTGAGTTATTTTTTTTCCCTGGGTATTCACTGACTGCACAGCACTGTCACTGACTGCAATTCTTATCTATTTGCTGTTCTTCACAAACTGCTCATCACTTGACTAACTGCTCTTCAGCTGACTTCAGCATTCTCTTTTATATTCCAGGTTAACAGTCTCAACTGCCATAGTTTTAAAAATAACAGCTGTTTGAAAAAGTTATTTTTTCTGTCAGTCAGCTGTTCAAATAATCACCTAGCAACCAGGAGCATTTTAGTGACATCACCCACTGTTCAGCTGATTCTCCACAGTTTGTACTTTAGAATTTTTCTCTCAAACATGCACAATTAGAAATGTATCAAAACACTGAGAAATTCTTTAAATATTCTGTATAAACAGGGAAATACCCATCATTTAAAAAAAACTAATTTACATGTTCACAGACATGCTGACATAAAGTTAATCTGAGAATAAACACAAATCTCCTGCCAGACATGCTAACACAGATGACAGTGTTTTCATTTTCTACACATTTCTCCCTCCCTTATGACTTTAGCACGATTTTCAAGTGACCTTTAAACTGTCGCTTGAGAAAAATGGGTCTACTTGGGAATATTAAACCACTTCTCTATGAACAGTCCATCCGCATTAGCATTTTTAACCACGCTGTGATTGTGTATGGTCATATATTCTTGCAGTCCTAGACTCTGTCTCAATAACTTGGCATTTTGCTTACTGACCCTGCTAAGCCATTTTAGAGGGTTATGATCTGTGAGTACAGTGAATTTTCTCCCATAAGGATAGGGCTACAGCTTTTGCAGTGACCACACTATGACCAAACACACTTTCTTCACAGCTGCATAACACTCTTCTGTAGGTTGGAGTCTATGGCTCAAATATACCACTAGGTGCTCTTCTCCTTCTGCTGAAACTTGGTTAAGTAAAGCCCCTACCCATAATTTGAAGCATTTAACTGTACAATAAATTATTTATTGTAATCTTGGCTGGCTAACAAAGGGGGACCTCCCAAAATCTCTCTTAGTTTTTGGAATGCCTGTTCAGAATCTGTGGTCCACTCTACTTTGTCCGGTTTATTCTTCGTAGTTGGGTCTGTAAGGGATGCAGCTATGATACTATAATTGGACACAAATTTCCTATAGTACCCCGCTGTCCCTAGAAATGCTCTCACTTGTTTCTTAGTAACAGGAACTGGCCACACTTGAACAGCTTCCACCTTGACAGGTTATGGCCTAATTTTACCACTTCCCACTCTGAGTTCTAAGTAAGTGACTTCTGCCATACCCACTTGACACTTACTAGGTTTAATAGTTAATCCTGCCCTACTTAATCTGTACAAGACCGCCCTCACATGTTGGTCTGCAAATGCCCATAGCATGGTCTACAATGTAGAGTTAAACCTCTCCACAAGACCATTAGACTGGGGAATGGTAGGAGGTGGTCTTTAGATGTTTCACCCCACAACACTTCCGCAGACAAGTCAGCAGGTCTGACATGAAGTTGACATCTTAGTCAGTATCGCCCATGGAAAACCTACTCTGCTGAAAATTACTAGAAAAGCACTTGCCACCTTTTCTACATCAATATCACATGCAAAAGGAATATTAGGAACTTTAGCTAGTAGTGGAAGACGGTAGGCTCTGACCTCTACCAATTGCCGCATTACCTCACCTTCCAGCCCTCCTTTAGGAGTCCACTTCCTACACAGCAAACCTTTCTCATTTGCCTTAATATCCCCCTTTCCAAGGAATATCAGGGGCTATAGCTAGAAGTGGCAGATGGTAGCGTCTAGGCTCAACCAACTGCCGTAGTACCTTCCAGCCCTCCCTTAGGAGTCCACTCGTTATACAACAAACCTTTGTTCCCATATCCAGACTCCCCTCTTTCTTGAACCTCAGATGAATCCTTAGCCATCTCTCTCAAGCTTTGTACTGTAAAGTCCATAAGTTGAGTCTGTCTCAACTGTACATTTGCAACCCTCCCAAGTTGTCCTTCTGCAGGAAGCCTAGTATCTTCTGACAGCTGTACCTTAGTGTCAGTCTGGGTGTCATCGCTCCTCTCCATCTTTGTAGTTAGTGTCCAAGGGAACATCAGTACTTCACAGCAGCTGTGGCTCATTTTCAGACTTACTGCTACAGGATAGTTCCTTCTCTGAAACAACCACCACACTAGTCCCCAGCTTCAGGTATGATATCTCTCTGGTTCTTTCTCAGACTGCCGGACCTACATGCCAGTCTCCCAGCCTGACTATGTGTCACTGCATGCACACAAGGCACTGGATCATTACAGTCATTCCCTATCGGAACTTCTACAAGAATATTTTCAAACACAAGCTCCCATTCCGCAGGAAGCCTATTCACTTCCGACAGCTGCTCCTTGCTGTCAGTCACCATGTCCAAGGGAACATCTGTACCCACCAGCAGCTGTGGCTCACATTCAGACTTAGTGCTACCAGATAGCACCTTCTCTGAAACAGCCACCATGCCAGTGCCAGCTCCAGGTATGAGATCTTTCTGGGTCTCTCCCAGACTACTCGACCTACATGCCTTTCTCCAAGCCTGACTGCATGTACACAAGGTGCTGCATCATCAAAGTCATTCCCTTTCAGAACATCCGCAGGAATATCCTCAAACACACCTGCTTGCTTCCTCTTCCACCCTCCCTTTGAAGATGAACCCTAGCCAAAGGTATTTGGAATGGTGTCCCTCCCAACTCTCCGGCTGGAGTGGACTGCCCAAGCAAGGACTGCTCTTCTTTAACCACTGCAGGCCTCACAGTGATTATATCAGAAACTGTATCCCTCTTAGAAGTTATCTGTGTACCGTCTACTGAGATAAGAGATACATTTTGGTGATAATTTGGCATAAAGAGTTACCACTGGCAGATTGTCATCCACATGTACTGGCTCCCTCATCTTCTGTTTCTCACCTTGCCTCGATGAACATTTGGCTGCTGTGTGTCCCCTCCGGTTACACTTGAAACATCTAATCCCTAACCATGCACTTGGATTAGTAGTTTCCCCTATTACTGGTGTACTCTGTTGGAGTGGTTTAGACTGCTCCCCCATGGTTTACCTTATGTTCATGTACATCACTGGGTATCCCTTTCCTATGCAGTGGTGCTGTGCTTGACAAATGGAGATCCCCTTTTCTCCCCAACTCCTCCGCAGATTTGCAGACATGGCCTGCTAACCAAGTCATCAGGCAAAGTACTAAGGGCTTGTTTCCTCACTAAAAGGTCTGCCAGTCCCTCAAAAGTGGTGGCCTAACACCCACTCGCTGATTTGCGAAAGTAAGTAGTTAAGTCAGTAGTATAATCGTGTGCACTTTCATCTTCCTTGCGTCTGTGTTCACAAATCTTTTTTTTCTAAGCTTCAGATGTTAGCTTAAAACAGTCTTAGAAGACAGTTCTTAGCATTAACATAATTCAAAAAATCTACATCAGACAATTTTGACATGGCCTGAACTGCTTTACCATGGAGTAAGGGAGTCAGGAGCCAAACCCAGAGCTCATGGTCAACATGATATTGTCTACATACCCGCTCAAAAATATGAATAAAACAAGTCATCCCCGCTCCTGTACTGAGGAAAAAGTTTACTGAATTGTATGGCTTCAGGGGTCTGGTTATTCCCTTCCCTATAACTTCCATGACCTTCTTGAAGGGTTTGAAGCTCCATTTCATCCCAGTGCTGTGTCTCATTGTCCTCAACTTCCATATGCCCCAGCCTCTCTGCTGATTCCAGTTCAAGAGGTTTGGCCTCCAGTTCATGTCGATGCCATTTCTCCTCAGCCTCCAATTCATATTGGTGATGTTTCTCCTCAACCTCCAGATGTTGTTGGGTCTCTAGGCACAGTTTATCCTCAGTCTCTAGATGCTGCATTTGCTCCTCAGCCTCCAGACGTTGGGCTTCCAGGCAAAGTCTCTCCAACTCCAGACAGATTCTGAGGTCCTCCGAAGAAAATGTGGACTGTCCCATCTCGGCAGGCTGCATATCACCAACACCCAACTGAATATTCTCTGAACTGCTGGTATGAGTTGTGGCTGCAACCAAGGCTGAAATCATTGCTTCCTTAGTCAGGTTGGCATGCATCAATCCTCTGGCTTCACAGACTTGGCGAACTGCTTTGTCAGCTTTCTAAAATCTTCTGCTGACCCTCCTTACCTGCATCCCTGACTGTATAACAAAAAATAAATAAATGAAAACTGTGGTGGATTGAAATTCTGGATATTTACCTTGTGGCTGTTGAGAGTGCACACTTTAATGACAACTACCCACAGGCTATTGGAATCCAATTAAAAATCCCACACCGCTGGCACCAATAAATTTGATGTCCGGCTATATCACACCGGACCGCCACCAGTTAAATGTGACGTCTCTTACTATCTTGGGTCAATAACTAAGGGGATTCAGTCCTCGCCACTGACTCCAATATGAGACTGTCACTTAAATAGGAGTAATATTTCACAATTTTCCCCTAAGAACAGAACAGGGACACACACTATTTTCCTGGGATTACACTATATACCTCTGTCCACCCCTAATGTGCCTCCTTATTACGCACTTCAGAGCAATGTGTCCCAGTTTAAGACCTCTGATTCACTCACACTGAAAACAAATTTAAATCTCACACATCCAAACACTTCTGGAAAAGCCTGACACAGATTTCCAGCTGTGTCCCTTCCCCAAAATAATACAGTAATGCTGCCACCAATCTGAATGTCTTCATACCCTTCTAAGGGGGTATCCAATTAGGAAAATTAAGTATGAAAATAAATGATAGCTATGACCAGAAGCAACCAGGCCTTTGAGGTGATCTGGGGGGCTATCAGACAGGTATAAACACTCTCTAATCTCTAAAGAACACACTGATTTCCAGCCACAGTGTAAAGTAATAAACATTTAATATTAAGTAAAATGATTACAAGAATGTAAATCAATAACTTTCAATAAACACCAAAATTCAATCACCATAACTGTAAACTTAAACTGTAGGACAGATATCCATCATGCTAGCAAAACTGTATCTGAATAACTAAACTTTCCTAATCTAACTAGAGAATATTGTCTCCGATCTAATCTAAAACATAGCAGTAAGGTAAAGGAAGGCTTACAGTTTTTGGTGAGTTCTTTTTTCCTGGGTATCCACTGACTGCACAGCACTGTGACTGACTGTAACTCTCAACTAACCACTGCTCTTCACAAACTGCTCAGCACTTGACTAACTGCTCTTCAGATGACTTAAGCAGTCTCTTTTATATCCCAGATTAACAGTCTTAACTGTCATAGTTTTTAAAAATAACGGTCAGATGTTTGAAAAAGTTCTTTTTTTTATCAATCAGCTGTTCAGATAATCACCTAGCAGCTAGGAACATTCTTATGACATCACCCACTGTTCAGCTGATTCTCAACAGTTTGTACATTAGAATTTCTCCCTCAAACATGCACAGTTAGAATTGTATCAAAATACTGACAGATTCTTTAAATGTTGTATATAAACAGGGAAATACTCAACATTTAAGCTTATTTACATGTTCACAATTAAATATGCTGGCATACAATGCAAGTTAATCTGAGAATATACATAAATCTCCTGCCAAGCATGCTGACACAGATGACAGTGTTTTAATTTTCTTCACACTAGGTTTTTATCTTTTACAAAAAGCAAATAAGCAGACTTTTGAAAATCATTGTTGGGGTCTTCAAGAAGAAAGGAGATGCCCTCAAGAATAAAGGCCATCCTAACAAGGCTGATTGATTTTCTTCAGAATACCCCCCAGCTAATCACCCTGACAAGCCCTTAATACTTCCCAAAAATCTGAACCTCCATTTTTAGATTTTTTTCTCTTTGGCAACATACAGTTTCTGCAAAATGGATTTTGAAAGTGATTCATCACTGATATAGATGTCAGTGGGACTGTTTTCATCCCTTTCAGTTGATTCTTACTCATCTGCCAGATCAGACTTCTCCACTCCTCCCTTATCATTCAGAATCTACTGACACTGGATGATGTAAATGGTCCCTCTTATTCCAGTAAGAGAAGGTTTTTATTCAAGAATGTTTGTGGTGCCAAAGAAAGAAGCATCTTGGATACAAGTTCTAGATCCTTCCATTTTAAACCGGTTTGTGACAAATCCGAAGTTCAAAATGTTATCTCTTCACATTGTGTTACCTCTCATTCCCCATTTAAGTTTTTTTGGAAACCTTTTATTTAAAAGATGCTTATCATATTCCTGTAGCTCCAGATTTCAGATATTTCTTGAGGTTTTCTGTGTCTGGGTTACACTTACAATTCTCTGCATTACTGATTTGGTTAGCCACTACTCCAAGGTATTTAAAACGTGTCTAGCCCCCCCAGTAATAGCCTATTGAAGACTGCACGGTATTCATATTTTCCGTACTTAGATGACTTTTTAACTTTGCAGAGTCTTTTTAAACATGTCAGGAATTACTCTTATTTTAGTGAGAGATCATCCACACAGACTGGGTTTCAGGAGAACATTTAAAAGTTTTGTTTAACATCTTATCACAGGGCTGTTTTTCTGCAGTGTTTCCTAGACAGCTCAGTTCAAAGAGCAATTTTTCACAGGGAAACATTGATCAAGATATATATCTAGATCTAGTATTTTTTTCTACTAAAATAAAAGTTTCAACAGTGGAACTTCTCCGGAGTCCTCTAACAAGACTACACATCAGAAAAATTCATTGGTACTTAAAATCAGTATGTTCCCAGCTTCAGTATATTCTTACTTTCCATCTTCCAGTTTTTGGGGTTTGTGAGAAGGGACATTTTTTTGGTGGCGAGACTAGTTTTGTATGAATCTTGATCTCACATTTTCCCTTCTGGATCCAGCACAGCCTGTAACAGATGCCTCAGATTTTGCTTAGGGAGTAATGTCTATGGGGGTAAAAGTGTAAGGTCTTTTGACAAAAAGGACAGACCAAAACACACAAAAGTAAAAAAGATGTTGACAGTCATAAATGCCCTCAGTTTTGTCAATCATCTATTGCTCCCAGAACTGTTACAGATGGCTGCAAATAACGTATATAAACAAGTGGAGGAGAAACGGATCCTGCTGTTTGTATAGACTGACCATGTTAGCCTGGGATATACCTTTTCAGCACAATTTTACTGTACTAGCATCATGCATCACATCAGAGCAGAATTTTGTGGCAGTCAAACTGAGCAGGACCTAAACAGACACTCACAAACTGAATCTGGATGAAGGAGTCTTTCAGGAATTAAGCCATCTCTGAGGTAACCCTTTTTTGCCTCCATTCACAATAGTCAGCAAAATTCTTTTCCAGGACTCCATGCAAGCAGGTCTGAAAACAAATGAATTCTCATTTCCTTGGGCAGGAATGTTCCTGTATGCTTTTCCACCATTTCCACTAATATCCAGGGTCATTCTAACGATTCAGAAAAATTTTCCAACGATTAATGTGGTGATTCCCTTCTGGTGTAATGGAATTACCAAAAGCTTCCTCACAGACTGGCCTTCTCCCACAGCACAAGGAGTTGTTTGATACATCCCAGCTCCAAACAACTATAGCTAACTTTCTGGATGACTATCTTAATACCTTTTAGGCACCTATTTTCTGAGGATAATGCAACAGTTATTAAAGGAGGTAATAAAACCTGCTACTCAAAAACCATATCCAGGAGCAGTGTGCATGCCTTTTAAGTGATATTTTTAACATTCAAGTGCATTTTTTATTAAATGTAAGCCTGAAGCCACTTGTAAATAAATTAACTGCAATGAGCATCCACACGTCTGAATAGATGTTATATTAAGCTGTTAGTTGAAGCAGGCCTGTGCAGGGACCCAGGTTTTTACTTTGTGTTTGTGTTTATTTTAAATATTTATTTCCATTTTTGCTTATGTTTCGTAGTTTCTGAAGAGATTCTTTAGCTATTGTACTATAGCAGTCTGTTTCTCACAATTCAAGTGCTAATTAACGTATTCTGTATGTATTATTGTTTGGATGTGTTTGATAGTATTTGTTGATCAAGCATACTTCTCATATGCTATGCTGTAGTTGTAGTGCTGCAGTGTTGTGTTTGTTGTTGTATTTAACTTAGAATCATGTACACAAATTTAGATTGCCTGAGGTCTACATTCTGAGTAAGCAATCCAGCAAACTCATGTTATTTTATGTTCTTAGTTCTGCTCCAACATGGTTAGTGGATGATGCTATCTCCTGCTCTCTTTTTTGAAAAACTCACAGAGCAGTAAATTAGTGCATCACCTGATATTAAATAACATATACATGTCTATGCAATTTAACATTTAATGACATTGCCAACATTATCTTTGCAACCTTCAGAGCAGTACCTTTATTAATAATAATCTTTGCAATTTCTAAAGCAGCAACTGGATGTTTTACAGCCCATTTTCCACTTGTGACAGTAGTGGAAGGGCTGAAACTTCTTCAAAAACAATTAGCTAGCATTGCTGTGCACTTGGTATACTTAACATTGTTATATAAGCAGTGCTATACACACGATAAGCTTACAAATGCTTAGTTGAATATTTGCTCGTCTACTGTAAAGTGCGTTGTGGTTACTAAACTGCAGTAACAAGATGCGTCATTATAGTATTACACCACTATAAAAATAACCTGAACAAACTTGTTATCAGTGTCCTGCTACTTTGACTGTATGTACTTGCAACTTAGCCCTGTCCATCCTACTCTGGCCAAGGTATAGCAACTGGTATATTATTTAATGAGAACTATCTCAGGGATTCCGTAGCAATGACTGGCAGCAAAAATTTGTGAATTCTCTGTCCTAATGTACTTGCCAATATTTCTCTCTCTGCGTTCTCTACCTGTGGTGGTGTTTTTTTTTTCCTTGATGTCTGTTTCATTCTTATATTTCTAGGTTTTGACCAGTGCACTACCTCCTCAGTCAGTCGGAACCAGTTGCCCATCCCAGCTGTGATTGCCACCTAGTTTTGCATGCTAGCAAGCATTTAGATCTCAGGAGTAGCCTGCTAAAGACAAAGTCAAGGACAGTGCATCTACTACCCTGCTGTGGATATATATCCTTCATAAATGGGTGTTTCGATAGGTACTTATTCATATTTCTTCACTTTGAGGAGTCAAACCTTTGGTGTAAAATCTGTATAAGGCATGCACACTACATAAGAGATGTAGTCAGTAGCTTTGTATATTAGATGTTATAGTATATCTTGTCATGTATTAAAAACTCCATTACCCAAATTTTAATAGCCTAATCTATCTCTTCATAGGGAGCTTTTAATGTTCACCTCTTACCTTACATATTCAGATATTTTATGCAAACCCGCTCTATCAGTACTTGGTTTACTTAACAGTCTTTCATAGACCCACATTAGGTAAACCTGTTGCCCCTCTTTTTTTTTTTTTTTCACTTGTATCAGTCAAATTTAAAAATTTTTTTCACAGTTCTCAAATAAGCAGTAAATTTTGTTAAAGCTCCCTAATTTCACTTCTTGTACTTATTTTTATGTAGTAAACTATTCTTGCTACCAGATGTTCTTTGTTTCACTGTTGCAGTCATCACACTTGGGTTATCTGAATGCAGATAGCCCTCAGTTGGCCCGAATACCAGAGTCTTAGGATTTCTGCGTCGGATGCTGTCGCCTCTTCTATGACGTTAGATCATCGGGGGTATAAAACAGGCAGCCGACACCATTACATCAGTCTTTCTTGTTGCGAAGAAACCCAAAGTAGAAGCAGTTCGCAAGTGCTGGTTAGCTGCTACCTGAAATTTTCGTTTTTCGAGTTTCAAACCTGAAGTCTTCTAAAACTAAGTGCCCCATTGGGGATCCTTTTTTCCGTGATCTAACTGATGGCAGAAAAAGTCAACAATTGTCTTGCCTGTGGAAAGCAAATACCTCACAGAGATTTTCATTCTTACTGCATCACCTGTTTAGGCCCAGACCACGACGTCACTTGCTGTCAGTTTTGTGCCTTGTTTAATGCCTGAGCCATTCATCGTTGGGCTATCTTTGTCACTAAATTCTTTTGCTCTCGTTCTCCGTATTCTGAAATGGCTTCAATAAGCCATCCAACTACCGATCTTCCAAAAAACTGTAAAGACAGAGACAGACCGCACAAGTCCAAAACTGCCAAGGATGCTTCCATTAAGCTAGTCGCCAGTCCGCCGGTACTCAGTGAGGCACATTTGCAGCCCTTGATGCCTGCTTCTACAGATTCGCAGGCCTCTGCTGAGACCCATTCGGAGTCCGGTATGCCGCGAGATGCTTCTTCGGCTGCCGATGTCTCTACTTTGGATGGGTCTGCAGCCGCTGTGCAGGCACCGGCTTCTGAGGGTGTATTCAGACATACCGATGTTCGAATTAAACTGACAACTTTGTTTTTAGCTAAAACTACCAAGTTTCTCAGGCCCTGGGTACGCACTACGCCCAGAAAACCGATGACCAAAGTGCATGCTCCAGCTTCCATGCACCAAAAACAAATGTTTAGAGTGGCTGAAGACCTTATTACTCTAGTTAGGGGAAGCCAGCCTTCCCCTGCTAAGAGACAAAGAATTGAGTTTCATTCTGATTCTACAGACCAGGAGTCCAATGACTCTTACCCTTCTGATTATCAGGACATGTCTTTATCAACATATGAGGATTCAGATGCAGAAGAATCCATTCCCTCTGCTTCCCCTCCAGAGGATTTTTCTTTTGGTGAAACCTTGCATACTTTAAGAGAGCATTTCCGTTGGGAATGGCAGGACTACCCTCATACCAAAAAGACACTCAGAGAAGTTTTAGAGTTTCCTCAGCACAGGCATCTAGCTATACCCCCCTGTCCTGGATGTTGTAGATGATGTCTTCATGGAATCCAGTCTGACTCAAGATACTTTACCCCCGGCCCCTAGAAAACCTGACAGGTACTACAGAGTACCTGATTCTCACAAATTTCTCTTTAAGAATCCTACTGCGGATCCAGAGACCATTTCCCAGGGACCTAAAGTTATTAAGGCTACTACAGCCAAAAACCCTACCCCTTCAGGCAGGAATTCCAGAGCTTTAGACAGATTTGGTAAGAAGGTATATACCTCTGCAACTCTTGCCATCAGGGCCTTGAATTGCCAGTTTCACATGTTGAAGTACCAGCAACATATTATGGAACTAATTAAACAAGAAATGGTGTTACTTCCAGATTGTGCAGAAAATAAAGATTTACAAGAGTTAATGCATTCTGCAAACCAAGTTAGTAAGCATACTTTGCTGTGTGGCTTTGATGCCTTAGAAGCATCTTGCAGGGCTGCAGTCACTGGGTCTGTACTGAGAAGGCACGCTTGGGTGAAGGAACAAACATTGCCAGATCATGTCAAATCAAAATTACTAGACGCTCCTTTAAATAAGGACAGTTTGTTTGGCACCAAAGCAGAAGAGGTTCTTAAAAAGATGGAAGAAAAAGCTAAATCTATGCAAACTGTTAAATAATTCTTACAAGTGCAGCCACCTACATTTAGTAGGCATTGGCCTTCTAAAAACTGGTCCTTTCCAATCCCATCCAGGCCTTCTCAGTCTAAATCCAGGGGAAACAGGCCACCCAGACTACAGTCACAAGGTATGTAGAGATCTAAACAATGGAGTGCTCCCACCTCAAAAATGGAGTGGCAAGCCGCCCCCTTATGGAAAAAGTTCACAATGGCTTTTCAATTATCCTTCCCAGCCCTGCCCAATTACTTGTGCCCCTATGAGGAAAACTTGCCCTTCATGCAAAAAACTGGATGTCTGTTACTCAGGACCGAGGGCTCCTAAACATTGTATCCCAGGGGTATGGATTCTATTTCCATTCACTGCCAACCCCAAGCGGGTTTCCAGACCTTCCTCCAAACCAGTGGGCAGAGGCTCAAAAGCAAGTACTTTCCCTGCTCAATATCAGGGCTATTTAACCTGTTCCAGTAGAACAAAGGGGGCAGGATTTCTACTCCAGACTTTTCCTGGTGCCCAGAAAAGACTGCCTTTGGAGCCCAATCCTGGATCTATCAATTCTCAACACCTTTCTGGTGGTCCCAAAATTCAAAATGCTTACCCTGCAACAGCTTCTCCCTATGCTAGCCAAGGATGCCTGGTTAGTCACCCCAGACTTAAAAGAAGCTTATCTGCACATCCCTATAAGGGAGTCTTGCAGAAATTGTCTACGCTTCAGGGCAGGCTTTATGCACTATCAGTTCTCTGCACTTCCCTTTGGCTTATCTACTGCGCCCAGAGTATGCACAAAGTGCCTTGCTCCAACCATTGCATACTGCAGGCAGAGAAATTTCCAAATTTTCCCATACTTGGACGATTGCCTGATTCAGGCGGTCAGTCAGGAATTGCTACTTCAGCACCTCCTCACTTCATTGGGGTACACCATCAATGAAAAGAAATCACAACTGGTGCCCAGTCAAAAAATTGTATTCCTGGGAGCAAGCTTGAACACAACTTCCCAGATGGCATTTCTCACTCCAGAAAAGCAGGTCTATTTGACCAACTACTTCAAGCAAATGGCCACCAAAACCCAGCTATCTGCAAGGAAAATACTGCAAGCCCTAGGGTTCATGGCCTCATGTATTCTGCTAATTCCATATGCAAGACTGCATATGAGGAAACTTCAGTGGTACTTAAAAAGTCTTTAGTGCCAACATTCTTAGGACCTGGAAACAGTCATTCCAATCATACCTTGTCTAAGGACAGAGTTCCTTTGGTGGGCAGAAGCATGCAACCACAACAAGGAACTGCCTTTCACTCAACCCCTCACCACCCAAACCCTGACAACAAACGCATCAGACTATGCATGGGGGGCTCACATGGCAGGCAAATGCATTCAGGGCAAGTGGAGCCCGGGCCAAATTCTCTTGCACATCAACCAAAAATAGATGCTAGCTGTACAGAATGCTCTGACAGCCTTCAAGTACCTAATCCTTCCAGGATAGCTGCTGATAAAAACAGACAACGCCACAGTTATGTGGTACATAAACAAGCAGGGGGGAACCCATTCTTACTCACCCTGCAGGTTATCTATTGCCCTGTGGAACACAGCCTTGAGCAATCAAGTGCATCTACAAGATCGATACCTGCCAGGCAAACAAAATTCACTGGCAGACGACTTAAGCAGAAATCTCCTAGACCCACATGAGTGGAAATTAGAGCCCAACACTTTTAACCTTCTAATCTAGAGGTGGGTGACACCGGAGGTGGACCTCTCTGCCTCCCTTGAGAACCACCAGTTGAGCAAATTCTGCAGCAGGAACCCTCACAGCAGGGCCTGGAGGGTGGAAGCCCTATCCTTCCAATGGGAAAACCTCTCAATTTATGCCTTTCCCCCTCTGCCCCTCCTCTCAAAAGTACTACTCAAGATCAAACAGGACAGGCCAAGGGCAATTCTTATTGCCCCAGACTGGCCACGCCAGCACTGGTACCCACTCTTTCGCAGTCTGACAACAGTGCCACCTTGGCATCTTCACCAGACTCCTACCCTGTTGTCTCAGCAGGGTGGACAGATTTTGCATCCACAGTTGCAAACCCTAAACCTTGCAGCCTGGCTTATCCCCTGAATACACCACCAGCAACCCTCAACAAACAGGTGTTGGACGTCATTCTTGAAACCAGAAGGCCTAGGACTAGAAAATCCTATGCTGAAAAGTGGAAAAGATATTGCTCTTGGAATCAGTCTCAAGGAAAGGACACAGCAGTGCCCTCCTTACCTCAAATCCTGGATTACCTAGCAGAGCTACTCCACAGAGGCCTGTCCTTCTCCTCCATTAAGATTCATGCCTCTGTCATCTCAGCTCATTATAATACTGAGCCATCTCTATTTTCTCACCTTCTCATCAAACAGTTCCTGACATGGACTAATAACTTAAGACCCCCTAAGAGAGTACCCACCCCTACCTGGGACCTTAACTTTGTACTGGAAAAGCTCACACTTCCCTCTTTTGAACCTGTTGCTTCAGCAGAGTTAAAATTCCTCTCTTGGAAAACAACCTTGCTTTTAGGCATAACCTCAGCAAGAAGAGTGTCTGAGTTACAGGCACTAATGGCTGTGGAACCCTTCATTATTTTCCATGCTGATAGGGCTTCCCTCAGGCTAACCTGTCCTTTATGCCTAAGGTGGTGTCCAGTATGTCTTTAAACCAGTCCATCCATTTGCGAACCTTCTTCCCTAATCCTCAGAATAAAGGGGAAAAGATCTTGCACTCCTTGGACATGCACCGACAGCTCAGGTTCTACCTAGACAGGACTATACCTTTCAGGAAATCTGACCAGCTGCTAGTCAGCTTTGCTACAGGGGCAGAGGGCAAGGCCATTTCAAAGCAAACCATTTCCAAATGGATAGCATACTGCATCCATTTCTGCTACGAGCACCATGGAAAACCTACCTCACAGGGGATCAGACCACATTCCAATAGGGCTGCTTCCACCTCTACAGCATTTCTCAGGGGAGTCCCTACCAGGGACATTCTGGAAGCTGCAACCTGGAGCTCTGTACACACCTTCACCAACCATTACCACTTACTTATTTTTTTTCTAAATCCAGAGCTGAATTTGCTACAGCAGTCTTACAAGGCCTGCTAGCCAGCCCTAACACTTCTTGACTGCCTCCATCCTTCCTCAGCTTTGGGAATCAACCCAAGTGTGATGACTGCAACAGTTAAACTTGAAGAACATAGTACAGTTGTGTACACTTAGCATAAATGTAGATGTTTGAGTGTATTCACTGTTGCAGTCCTGGTTTCCCTCCCTCCTGCCCCCTGGTTCTCTCTCTCTTTTCTACCTCTCCTCTCTATAGCCATTTTTAAGGACAGTGGTATTTACTTTATACTGGTGGTGTTCCCCACCATATACTAGCTTCCTATTTGGGGGACTCCTGACATTTGGGGCAAGAAAAAGCTGATGTAATGGTGTCGGCTGCCTGTTTTATACCATTGACTTCCTGATGTCATGGAAGGAGTGACAGCATCCAACGCAGAAATCCTAAGACTCTGGTATTCAGGCAGACTGAGGGCTACTTGCAGGCAGATAACCCAAGTGCGATGACTGCAACAGTGAATACACTCTAACATCTACATTTATGGTAAGTGTACGCAACTGTACTTTCTCTATATAGCAAGTGTCTAAACTTTCTCATTAATTCCCTGCTTTGTATAATTTGCTTTATGTAGTAAAGTGGAAATAGTAACAGTTACACCCACTTACCTTCTTTTGGCCCGTTTCACTGATTGTTTTCTGTCCCACAACCTTCTGAGCAAGTGGAATCCACTCTGCTTGGATTTGCTCTGCTCTCCTTCCCTACCCCCTATTCTCACCCAGCTCCACTTATTCTAAATTTAACCCCCCCACTTCTCCACCCACCTCAAAGCTCAGCCAGTCCCTGTCTATAACACCTGTACACGTTAAATATTTGCAGTCCCTCCCATATTTCTTTCAATACTCCCTCCACTATCCATCTCTCTCTCTCTCTCCTGTCCTGTATATCATTACTTACCAACACTTCAGCACCATATTTGTTTCCCAGTACAACACATTGCCTCTTTTCCCATCTCCTCCTCCTCTATCCCTTTACTTGTCAAAATATCCTACAACTAACCACCATACCAGTCTTTGTGCTGACACTCACTTCTCCTGCTACTCACCCACTTAACACCTTCACACTTCCATGCAACCCATCACCATCATCCTAGTTGTATTATCCAACATGCTGCAGCATACTCAACCCTTCAGAGGCTAGGGACATCTACCTTGTACTCTTCCAATACCACAAACTTTTTCAAACATCGCCTACACTTACACAACCCCACAATTCATAAGCTAAAATTAAAACTTAAAATTAAAATGAAATGCTTATCCTACAATCAACATATCTGTCCCAAACTAAAACTCAGTCCATCCAAACCCTGGTCCAGCTAGATCCCTGCAAACCTTTAACTCTACAAACCCCACAAACCACACCCCTCCAATACAACAAAACACTACTTGTTCTTCCCTTAACATTACCTTCATAAACATTAGAAACATCTACAACAAAATACTACAGTTCCATGCCTGGCTTAACCTACATACTCCAGAGATAGTAGTACTAACTGAAACCTGTCTGGAAAAAGAAACAAAAGATAATGAGCAGACAGACAAAATAAAAGGGCCAACGGGGATGTAATACTATACAAAAATTCACTGTGGCTCCCCTTCATCACTAAATCCTCTACAGTTTGGTAAGGCAAAAATTCTCATATTTACCCTCATACTCAACCAAAACAAGACAATGTTAAGTTGTCAATCTCGCCTTCATTCTTGCTGGATGGGTTCGGAGCCGATCCTCGGCTCCGACTCGGCACTTGCTTTAGCTTGAGAACTCCTTTTCCCAGCTCGAGGCAACCCTATATCCCATGATGCAAGGCGGAACTACCTCAGATCTCGTTTGCCGCTTAGCGAAAGAGGTCTCCTTTGCCAGCTGAGGTAAGTGATTTTCTTGTTAAAAGAGAAAAGCTTAGTTAGGGTTTTATTTTTCCCCTTGTATCCATAGTTATAGTCTGTAGTGAGTTACAGCCCACCCTATTCCCTTGTTTTTCAAACTTTTTATAACCTTTTTTATAACCTTTAGTGTAAAGTTTTAGTTAGGCCTAAAACCCCATTGGTTAATCCCTTCCTGTGTGTTGTGTGTTAGGGGATTAATTTTGTGTGTTTGTTGGGGTTTGTGTGTGTTACTTCCTCCTAGGATATGTCTAGGGAAGGCAAGGTCTCAGGCTTCAAGAAGTGTGACTCGTGCTGTCAGAAAATGTCTCTGACAGACGGTCACACTTCTTGTGTTTATTGCCTGGGGCCTTTGCACCTGCAGGACTCCTGTGCTTTGTGTCACTCTTTTAGCCAGAGAGTCCTGCAGGAAAGGAGGAATAAGCTTATCCTCCGTGGCTTACTTAAGCCAGAAGGTTCTCCTCTAAAGCAGGGTCTGGGAAACCTTCTAAGCCACCAAGGCTCAGGCTTCAGTATCCAAGCCTCCTCCGGTGGCTCCGGCCCGTCGAGCGAGATCGCCCGCTGGAACCGATGTATCTACCATAAAAGTAGTGGGTTCGGTACCAGCTGGTTCCGATACCTTGTCTACTGTGGCCTTGTCGGCTCCGGCTGGAGCCGACACCTTATCCAGCATCGGAGCCGAGAAACCTTCGGCCCATCTGGAGTTCAGGAGACTTCGGCTCCGATGGCTTCGTCCCGAAGAGATCTCGGTCCCCTTTACTGAGTATCCACTGCTCCGGGGTCTCCTCTTTTGTCGGAGCGGAGCCATCGGAGCCGATCTTCGAGATCTTCCAGGCTGTCTGACCACGACTTAGAGAGGGTGGTAAGCAGGCTGTTGAAGTCACAGGCACTGGCCCAAATGCTCCATAGCCCGTCTCAACAGACTGCGGCTATAGCCTCACCCTTGAACTTCCTCCTCCGACTCCACACCAGAGTTCGGAGCCGGAGCTTCGGGACAGCGACTGTTTGTGCCGGAGCCGATACATCCTTCGCTCCGATCTCCTCCTTGAGGCCTTCCTTGAGGGATCCGTCGCCGGGTTTCCCTTGTCGGCTCCGAGGGGCTAGTGCCATCGGACCCTTGTCCGACCCCGCCTCCCTCGGGCTTCGCTTTGGTAAGCTCGGCGCCGACATCGCCTCGAGCCTTCCCTCTCAGTGGAGCCGGAATTCCTGTTTCCTCGGAGTGGGGATATTCCGGCCTCCCGGGGAGGGGAGCCTTTGAGGTGATGAGGAGTGTCCTGGCCTCTGAGCCTGGTCAACGGTCCATCCCTCTAGCTCCTCCCTCATCAGTGCCTGTAGACGCCTCTTGCCAGCCTCTTGCTCTCAGGCCCAGGGATCCATCGCCCCAGGTTTCCCCATTGGGAATTTCCTCCTCTTCCGAAGTTTCTCCTGATCCAGCAGGTGAACCCCCTCGGAAGAGGACGTGTAAGAGGAAACACACAGACTCCCCCGAGTCTACTACATCGGATACCGACTTAGATGAGTCGGAGGGTTCCCCACGATCCCCCTCTGAGGAGGTCTCCTTTTCAGACATCCTTGAGCTCCTCAAACAGAGGGGGAATTGGCCATCCATTGATCCCTCCGAGGATGAGTCGGTATACCTGGAGGCTTTTGGATCCCGACCCTCCACCTCCTGGGTGTCTCCGCCTTTCGACCCACTTATGCAGGTAGTGGCTCGGAAGGAGTGGGCGGCTCCAGATTCTGTGGAACCTGTCCCCAGGAGACCATCCAAATTCATCACGGCCCCTACGGACAAACAGTTCCTTTCCAAGGGTGTCTCTGTGGATGCTATGGTGGTGGCGGCGGCCACTAAGAAGGAACTGGCGGATCCTTCAGTACCTGTCCATCCTCCTAACAAGGATTCTAGGACCAAGGACAGGTATGGAAAGCGGATGTTTTCTTCAGCGACCTTTGCTATGCGTTCGCTGAACTACCTTTGTCACTTCACCAGGCTTCAACGAGATATTCTCAAGGAACTGGGTGAAGTAGTCCAGGATCCTTCTGCTGCTGGGGCTCAAGAAAAGATTGCCTCGCAGCTTGCAATCCTGAATTCCATATCTAACTCCTCCATACGGCTCATATCCTATGCGGCCGATGGAGCGAGCAGGGCCGCAGGCACAGGAGTTGCTCTTAGACGCCAAGCCTGGATGCGGCTTTGTAATTTTGCGGACCCCTTTAAGGCGTCCTTCACTAATACCCCCTTTGATGGTTCAGCTTTGTTCGGACCTCAGGTGAAGGATACCTTGATCAGGTGTGAGCAGGACGGTAAAACTCTTTCTGCCGTTGGAGTCCAGTTTTCCACTCCTCCTAGACCATATCCCAAAGGTCAGAAGGGGGGGAAGATGTGGTTCCGTAAAGCCCAAGGAGCTACACCGGACGCACGTGGTCAGTTTACCCCCAGAGGCAGAGGGGGTAACAATAATAGACGCCCGTAGAGGCAGGGGGGGTCCTCAGAACCAGGGCAACAGGGAGTCTCTTCCTGAGAAGCCCTTTCAGCATCCCTGAGGTGTTGCCCGACTGTCTACCCTTGGAGGCAGTCGGGGGAAGGATTTCACTGTACCCAGTAGCCTGGCAATCCCTATCACAAGAGATGTGGGTACAGTTGATTATATCCGAGGGTTACAAAATCCCCTTCGAAGGTTTCCATTACTCTACAATCCCTTCCAGACATCTCACCCGGTCAAAGGGATTTGGCAGAACAGGAGGTTTCAAAGCTCCTAGAAAAAAGAGCCGTCCAGACTGTGCCGCAGACCAGGTAGGATCCGCGTCTACTGAGATTCTTTTGGTCCCCAAAATGACGGGAGATTGGAGACCAATATTAGACCTGAGCAATCTAAACAGATTTGTCAAGAAGGCAAGATTCCGGATGGTCACGCTTCAGTCCATTCTGCCCTTTCTGGGCAAGGACAACTGGATGTGCTCTATAGACCTTCAGGATGCGTACTATCACATAAAGATTCACAGACGCTCCAGGAGGTTTCTCCGCTTTCGGCTAGGGACCAGTCATTACCAATTCAGAGCACTGCCCTTTGGCCTCACTTCAGCCCCCAGAGTGTTTACCAAATGCATGGCAGTGGTCACAGCTCATCTGAGACGTCAAGGATTCCAGGTGTTTCCCTACTTGGACTACTGGCTCCTCTCCGCCACCACCAAGTGTCAGCTTCTTCAGTCCAGAGACTACACTCTACAGCTTTGCAGGAGTTTGGGAATTTCAGTAAATTTCAAAAATCTTCTCTGCTGCCTTGCCAATCTATCACCTTTATAGGCAGAATTAAACACCGTCAAAATGTTAGCCAAACTAACAGATCAAAGAATTCTGGACATCCAAAAATTTGTTCGGATTCTATTGCAGAGCAACAAGATCAAAGCCAGATTTATACTGAAGGTTCTAGGTCTTATGGCTGCGGCCATTGTTCTTCTACCACTGGCTCGCTTCCACATGCGTCTTCTGCAGTGGATGCTATTCACGCAGTGGTCGTACCACAGTCTTCCGATGAGGCACGAAATCTTAGTCACACAGTCGTGCAGAGCTCATCTGAATTGGTGGATATCTTCCCCTCTTCTTCATCAGGGCCGACCATTTATTCCCCCTCCTCCAGTTGCCACAGTCACTACGGATGCCTCTCTGATCGGGTGGGGGGGGCATTATCAGGGCAGGATTGTCCACTGGACGTGGCAACCCATAGAATACCATCTGCACATAAATGTCCTGGAGATGAGAGCAGTGCTTTTAACGTTGCAAGCCCTCAACGACTTTCTTCCCACAGGGACTATTGCAGTACAAACGGACAACATGTCCGTGGTCTGGTACATCAACAAGCAGGGCGGGACCAGGTCCTATCCGTTATGTCGAGAAGCTCTCAGACTTTGGCAATGGGCGATCTTCTCTCATCGGTTTCTGATAGCAACGCACATCCCCGGCAGGTCCAACCTATTGGCGGACAGGCTGAGCAGATCCATTCTGATGCCTCACGAGTGGTCTCTCAATCAATCTGTAGTGGATCAGATTTTTCTGAAGTGGGGCACTCCTTGTTGCGATCTTTTTGCTACTCCTCAAAACAACAAGTGCCCCGATTTTTTCACTCTTTCATCTTCCAGGCCAACCCCTGAGAGACTCTCTAACCCAGGATTGGCCCCGGGGACTTCTGTACGCTTTTCCTCCCTTTCCTTTGATTCCACAAGTAATTCAGAAAGCCACCGTTTTGAGGGCCAAGTTGATCCTCATTGCCCCATATTGGCCTCGACAAATTTGGTTTCCGTCTCTGCATCGTCACCTTCTGGTGCAGCCCTGGCATCTGGACCCAGTTCCGGATCTCTTGATCCACCAGTCGGGTCAGCAGCACCGGGCCATTCATTCTCTCAACCTCACTGCTTGGTTGCTCCACTTCCTTCCCTAGCCAGGCTGCCAATGATTTCTGACTCAGTCAGAGACATCTTAGTGTCTTCTTTAAAGTCGTCCACTAGGACTGTTTATGCTAGCAAGTGGCGACGTTTTTCTATTTGGGCAAATTCCAGAAATATTGACCCCTTTACTGCTCCTGTACATTCTGTTTTGGATTTCCTGGCGGAGGTTTTTCATTCAGGATCCTCGTCATCTACAGTCAAAGTACAACTGGCTGCTATTTCCAAGTATCATGTTGGCTTGCATGACAATAACATTATGTCTCATAGATTATGCAAGGCCTTTCTGAGAGGAGTTTTTCTCTTAAAGCCGCCTATAAAGCATCCTCCTCCACAATGGGATCTAAACTTAATGTTGGCATCCTTGATACTACCTCCCTTCGAACCGTCTGCTTCATGTTCTTTGAAGTTATTGACCTGGAAAACTATATTTTTACTGGCTGTCATTTCTGCAAGAAGGGTTTCCGAGATTCAAGCTCTCTGCATTCGTTCCCCTTATTTGGTTTTTCATAAGGACAGGGTATCATTAAGAACGAACCCTTCCTTTCTCCCCAAAGTTGTGTCTCAAACCAATGTTAACCAATCTATTGATCTACCAGTCTTTTTCCCAAACTATTCCGACAGAGCTGAACAGAAACTGCATTTTTTGGATGTCCATCGTCAGCTCAGGTACTATTTGCATAGAACTAAACAATTCAGGAAATCGGACCAATTATTTGTCTCCTATGCAGAAAACAGGATAGGTTTTCCAGTTTCTAAAGTGACCTTATCCAGATGGTTGACTTCCACTATTTCCTATGTGTACTCTCTCAGAGGCAATCAGCTATCTTCTAAACCAAAAGCACACTCAACCAGAAGTCTATCCACCTCTGCAGCCTTTCAGGATAGACTACCCATTGATACCATTTGTGCAGCAGCTACTTGGGCCACGCCTCATACCTTTGTCTCTCATTACAAATTGGACTTGGCCTCCAGAGATAGGGCCTGTTTTGGTTCCACAGTTCTCAAGAGTCTGTTCCATTGAGCCACCCGGGATACAGGTGCTAGGGACGCGGTCCCATCCAGCAAGAATGAAGGCGAGATTGACAACTTAACATTTAGAAGTTATGTACCTACCATAACGTTCCATGTTAGTTGTCTTCTCTCGCCTTCTTTCTTGCGTCACTCCCTCCTTCCCCCTGGCCTGGACAGATCTTGAAGAGTTCCTGTCACGTTGTTTTCCTCCTGAGCCTTCATATGAGGACTTCTATTATGAACTTGTGTTCCTAATTATGTTGGGTTAGTCTTTAGCAGGGTAGGTTAGCTACCAAACGAGATCTGAGGTAGTTCCGCCTTGCATCATGGGATATAGGGTTGCCTCGAGCTGGTAAAAGGAGTTCTCAAGCTAAAGCAAGTGCCGAGTCGGAACCGAGGATCGGCTCCGAACCCATCCAGCAAGAAAGAAGGCGAGAGAAGACAACTAACATGGAACGTTATGGTAGGTACATAACTTCTAATTATCCAACATATGTGCTTATTTGCCACCTGGTAATCATTTCTTGTCCTGCAGAAGATTACTTCTGATGGATCCTTTCAATATCTCCGAAGAAAAATACATACATGGTCATTTTTAATATTGACTCTCTCCTTCCTCTGACTCACCTAACCAATCAATAAATCTCTTTGATCTCTCTTAGCTAATCACCAGTCCCACTTGTTACAATAAAAACAACAGTAAGGGGGAGCCAGAAGCTGTTGAAGACTTGGGGGGGGGGGGGCACACAGGGTGACAGGGGCACTTAGTGATCTAAACAGGGCAATTTTTTAAAACCATTTACTACCACAGCATAGGTTCACTTGGAGGACATTTTAAGCTTAGCTAATTTCCCTTTTGGTGCTTGAATTAATATTTCCTGATTGGTCTTACCTATCCCATGGCTGATAATTGTATATTAGCCCTAGTGAGAATAAATGTGATCACACTGTAGACAATTTGATAGGACCCATGTAAGGGATGCAGCATGTAGGAACTGCCTCTATCCATTAGTGGCACGAGGGGTAATCCTGGAGTACATTTTCTACTACCCATCCTTAGATCCAAATTGCATTTGAATATGGACAGGGATGAGCTTTGTTTTACTTGAATGGATAGTGTGTTCTGTATATATATCCGTCTCTCCACAACATTCAGTTTAGATACCTGGACTGAGTATTTCTGATGCCATTTGACTTGATGATGTTCAGTAGGTCCATCTGTATTAGGTCAGAGGATGCCTTGTATGCCAGACACATCACCTCTAAGCCCTCTGTAGGGTACTGAGTATAGTTCTGTATCCGGTCAGAGGATGTCTTGTATGCCAGACACGTCACCTCTAAGCACTGTAGGATACTGAGTATAGTGATAATCTTTGAGGTGGTCCATGCAAGACCTACTGTTTAGGACTTGTATCCTTTTAGTCAGGTATCTCTGTGGGTATTCCAATTGTTGCATGGGTCTGGACAGATACATGCCACACTGGGCATTATACAAAATGATTGACCTAATGAGGGCTTTGTAAAGGGGGGCAATAACATCTCTAGATCTAGTCACAATCAATTTGTTTATAAGCTGTGCAATATAGAAAGACTTTCTTATGACTCGGGGCACATGTTGGTCAAACGTTAGGTCACTGTACACACAAGGTCCCAAATGCCAAACAATTGGGTCAGTTCTCAGAGGCATTGTCAATTTGGCAGTTCCCTGGAGTAGATGACTTCCCAAAGGATACGATAATGTATTTCTTGGAGTTTAGTTTCAATTCATGATTCTGGCACCAGTTATTGTTTGGGACAAACATTCCTGCATGATGGTTAAGTCATTTGGGGATTCAACAACTGCTCCTAGCTTGCAGTCATCTCATATTTAGTCGGCCAAAGCCCTTTGGTATTTCCTTTTACTGCTGAGATATATATGCCAAACAGAAAATGTCTCAACACCAAACCCTGGGGCACAATTGGTGACTGCTCTCTTCCCCTGCTTTGATCTTCTGCATCCTGTGAGCAAGCATACATATATATGTTCTTTGATTCACCTTCCTAATTGTATTAAATTATATTCCTTTTATAATACAGCACCACTTGTTAGAATGTTTTAAATTTATAGTTTGAAACAGTCTTCTAGTGATCAATGAAACAAAATGTATGAACGAAACATGTTGAAAATTTCAACCATAAAAGGCCACTCAAACTTCTGTCATTACAGTCCACCAATATCAGTAAATATGCAAAATCTCTGCAGAAGTAACTCATCTAAATAATTCCACATTAAACTGATCTGTAATTAATGAAGAGGTTGCTGCTAGCAAACAACTTTACATTTTATTGTTTCATCTACAAATAAAGTGTCTGTTGCCCTTGAAGAATAAATTGCCTATGCTACATTAAAAAATGATAAACTAGTAATTTTGCAATGGGGAATGGATGGCAAACTGATAATGGGTTCATAGTTACTAAGTAACTCCTCCAAAGTAGGAATTCATAGGACTGCAGCATCCACTCCCAGTAAAGTACAACACAGTACAGTATCAGCAATCCATCTCCATAGTGTGAGAGTAGTACCCACAGCCTGCTGCATCAAATGCAAGTATGCTATCTGTTGTGCTACTAACAATGCAAACAACTTAGCATAATTAGCATTAAACTTCTGTTCCTCTGAAGCTCTCAGCTCCTTGTAAAATCCACTTGATGATCAACTAAATCTCTCAACTTCGCAGCACAAGAAATTTGGAAACAGCCAAAATTTATTTGGGGAGCAAAGACCCAAAACCAGGGACACATTTTAAATATTGCTTGTATAATCTTAGAACATTGCTAAAATAAAGTGTTTTGTGTTACCGTGTGTTTCCTGAAAGATAGACTGAAACTTAAAGAGCTATTGTTATTTAGTGAATTCAGTTCTCACTGATTTGCCAGAATAAAACACAAGATGTTCTTCATGTTTCACTGGTGCAGTCATTACATTTGGGTTATCTGCTTGCAGGTAGCCCTCAGTCGGCCTGATTAACAAAGTCTTGGGTCCTGCGTCGGTTGATGTCCCTTCTTCCATGACGTCAGGTTGTCAGGGGTATAAAACATGCAGCCGACGCCATTACATCAGTCTTTCTTGCCGTGCGGTGCCGGAAGCAGAAGCAGTTCGCAAGTGCCGGTTGGCAGACTCCTGAAATTTTTCGTTTTCGAGTTTCAGAACCGAAGTCTTCAAGTAAAGCAAAGTACCCCGTTGGGGAAACTTTTTCTTGCGCCTTACCGAAGTCAGTAAAAGTTAATAATTGCATTACTTGTGGAAAGCAAATACCTCATAAAGATTTTCATTCGTACTGTATTCCTTGCCTAGGCCCTGACCACAACGTACCTTGCTGTCGGATTTGTGCTTTATTTAATCAGCACACTATCCGTCGTCTGTATATTTTCGCCTCTAAATATTTAGGTTTGCGGTTTAATTATCCAGAAATGTCGGTTAGCCATCCAAATACTAGGATTCTGAAAAAACGCAAAGATAAAGACAGAGACAGGCTGCCGAGGTCCAAAACTGCCGACAACACTTCTCCTAAGCCAGTCGCCAGTTCGCCTGTACTCAATGAGGTGCTTTTGCAGCCCCTGATACCCGCTACTTCTGATACGCAGGCCTCTACTGAGACCCTATTGGAGTCTGGTATGCCGCGAGATGCTTCAACTGTGGAACCCGCGGATGTCTCTACCGTGGATGGGATATTCAGGCCTACAGACTTGCATATTAAACCGGCGCCTCCTTCTCCTCTTAGGCCTAAATCTCGAACCATGCCTAAAAAACTGATGCCCAGGCCACATGCTCAGACCTCTATGCCTAAAAAACAAATGATAAGAATGGCTGAAGATTGAATAACTAATCAGTGGTAGCCAATCCCTCCTTTCTAAGAGGCCTAGGACCAAATTGGTTTATGAATCTTCTGACCAGGATTCTGTTTTTTCTGATTCTTCTGATGATCTGGATTTACCCCTGTCTACTTATGAGGATTCTGATGTGGAGGACTCCATTCCCTCTGCTTCCCCTCCAGAGGATTTTTCTTTTGGGGAAACCTTACATACTCTAAGGGAGCATTTCCATTGGGAAAGACGGGATTTCTCTGAATCAAAAAAGAGGCTTAGGGATTTCTTAATTCTACCTCAGCATAGGCCTTTAGCTATTCCTCCTGTACTAGACATTGTCGATGATGCTTTTTCGGAATCTAGTTTGGCCCCTGATTCCTTACCTCCTGCTCCCAGAAAACGTGATAGATACTACAGGGTCCCTAAGTCACACAAGTTCCATTTTAAAAATCCTATTGCGGATCCAGACACTATTTCACAGGGGCCCAAGGGTATTAAGGCTTCTACTGCTAAATATCCTACCCCTTCAGATAGATACTCTAGGGTGCTGGATAGATGGGGTAGAGAATGTTTACACTTCTGCAACCTTGGCCATTAGGGCTTTAAACTGTCAGTTTCATATGTTAAAGTATCAGCAACATGTTATTGGATTGCTTAAACAGAAACTAATGTTGATTCCTGACTGTGTGGAAAATAAAGAATACAGGATTTAATGCATTCTGCTGAACAAGTTGGAAAACATACTTTGCAATGTGATTTTGATTCTTTAGAGGCTTCTTGCAGGGCCACTGTTACTGGGTCTGTGCTCAGAAGACATGCTTGGCTTAAGGAGCAATCTTTGCCTGATCATGTTAAAGCTAAATTGTTGGATGCTCCCTTAAATCAGGACCACCTGTTTGGCAACAAGGCTGAGGAAGTTCTTAAAAGGATGGAGGATAAAGTTAAATCTATGCAAACTGCTAAAGTTTTTTTACAAGTTCAGCCTCCTAGATTTAGTAGGCACTGGCCCTCTAAGACTTGGTCTTTTCCAGACCCTTCCAGGTCTTCTCAAGCCAAACGACACAGCAAAAACCCCAGGTTTCAGTCCCAGGGGACACACAGGACTAAGCAGTGGGGGGCCTCCACTTCCAAATCTGGGAGTAATAAGAGTCCCCCCCATGGTAAACTGTCTCAATGACTTCCTTTTAAAATTTCCAAGCACTTATCAACTGACTCCCCTTTGGGGGGAAATATTGCTCTTCATGCAAAGAACTGGGAACTCATTACCCAGGACAAATGGGTTTTAATCATATTGTCCCAGGGATACAGATTTGACTTCCACACCTTGCCAACTCCAAGTGGGTGGCGGGACCTACCCACAAATCAATGGGTAGAGGCCCAAAAACAAATACTTTCTCTCTTAAGCATGGGGGCTATTCAACTGGTACCAGAAGAGGAAAAGGGACAAGGTTTCTACTTGACTTTTCCTGGTACCCAGAAAAGACAATTCATGACGTCCTATCCTGGACCTGTCTACTCTAAACACCTTTTTGAAGATTCCAATAATGAAGATGCTGATTCTTCACTAATTACTTCCTATGCTAGGCAAAGACGCCTGGTCGGCAACACTAGATTTAAAAGAAGCATACCTGCACAATCCCAATTAGGGCATCTTGCAGAAAATACCTACACTTCAAAGCAGGCTACACGCACTGTCAGTTCTCTGCACTACCCTTTGGCTTATCCACTGTGCCCAGGGTATTCACAAAGTGCCTAGCTCCAGTTATTGCATTTTGCAGGCAAAGGAATATTCAAATATACCCATACCTGGACAATAGACATAATTTTGAATCATCTGACCTTTGTACAAAGGGTTCTAACTTGTCTGGGGTACACCATAAACAAAATGAAATCACACCTGGTACCATGTCAACAAATTATATTCCTGGGAGCAAGCTTTAATACAACTTCCTAGATTGCCTACCTCATGCCAGAGAAACAAATTCATTTGACAACCTACTTCAATCAAGTGGCCACAAAAACCGTGCTATCTGCAAGACAAATACTGCAAGCCTTGGGGTTTATGGCCTCCTGCATTCTTTTAATTCCATATGCAAGACTGCATATGAGGAAACTGCAATGGTATCTGAAAAGCCTATGGTGTCAACATTCTCAGGATCTAGAAGCAATGATTCCTATCATACCTTGCCTACGCCTAGAGTTCCTTTGGTGGGCAGAGGCCTGCCACCAAAACAAGGGACTACCTTTCACATCACCCCCTGACTCCCAAACCCTAACAACAGACACATCAGACTATGCATGGGGGGCTCACCTGGCAGGGAAGTGCATTCATGGCAAATGGGACCCAAGTCAAATGCACCTGCATATCAATCAAAAAGAAATGTTAGCTGTACAGAATGCTCTGACAGCCTTCAAGGACCACATTCTTCCATTACAACTAATGGTAAAGATGGACAACACCACTGTTATGTGGCACATAAACAAGCGGGGGGGTACACATTCTTATCCCCTCTGCAGTTTAGCAGTGGCATTGTGGAACACAGCCTTGAGCTACCAAGTGTACCTACAAGCTCAATTCCTGCCTGGAAAGTTAAATACACTGGCAGACGGACTGAGCAGAAACCTCATGGACCCACACGAGTGGAAACTGGAACCAAGGATTTTCAACATGTTGAGAAGCAAATGGGGGAGCCCAGATATAGACCTGTTTGCCTCTCCTCAGAACTACCAATTGGACAAATTTTACACAAGGACTCCCCACAAACAAGCCTGGAAAGTGGATGCTCTGTCCTTCAGCTGGAAAAACCTATCAGTCTATGCCTCCCACCCTCTGCCTCTGCTCTCCAAAGTACTACTAAAAATCAAACATGACAAACCAAGGATGATTTTGATTGATCCAGACTGGCCACGCCAACACTGGTACCCCGTCCTGCGCAGTGTGTCACGGTTATCCCCATGGCACCTGCCTCAGACTCCTTCCCAGTTGTCTCAGCAGGAGAACCAGATTCTGCACCCTCCGCTTCTAACACTGAACCTTGCAGCCTGGCTAATTACATAGGGTCATAGGTTCATACTAGGCTATCTGCCCGAGGGCATTTACAAGCCTAGCCCATAGTTTTGTGGCTTACGCCACCCCTTTAGTATGGGGAACTATGCCCATTATTTTGCTGTGCCTCTGTCGAGCAGTGACACTGAGGTAATCCCTGGGGTATATCTGCGATCTCCCATCCATTGGTCAAGATTTCTCTTGAACAAGGCCAGCGAGGTGCTCTGCCTCACATATACCGGGATTTTGTTCCACAGCATAGGGAGTCTTTGGGTGATGAATCTATCCCTCCAGCACGTCCTATTAATAGCCGTGTCGAGGTTTAAGTCTCCGCCCTTGTGGCTCTGACGGATCTAGATTTTTTGAGGTGAAGCATATTCATCAAATCTGGGTTTGACATGGCCTTGTATGTTAGGCAAAGGTCACCTCTGAGCAAGTGGTAAGCGACTGAATAGAGCTGGAGTTCTTTCAGTCGGGCAGCATAGGACAGATGTTTGAGACCCTTTATCCTTTTGGTGAGGAACTTTGTGGCCTCTCCAGCTGCTGCAAGTGTCGGGTCAGATACATTCAATGGGGCATTGTACTCAATCATTGGTCTGATGAGTGATGAGTATAGGGAGACTATGACCTCCCTTGATCTAGATGAGAATCCCTTCATGATAAGGTGGGCAATGTAGAAGGTCTTCCTAACTACTTTAGCTACATGGGTGTCGAATGACAGACTACTATCAACCTGGGTCCCCAGGTCCCTGATAACTTCTTCTGTGCTCAGTGGATTGCCACCTATTTGGTAGCTAGGGGTAACCTTGTTTTTCCCAAGGGTATGACTATGCATTTTTTGAATATAACTTTAGGCCATGGCTCTGGCACCAGTTATCCGATTCTGAGAGACCCTTCTGAAGGATATGAGTGCCACATGTGTTTTCTACTATGGCCAGTTTGCAGTCATCTGCAAACTTTGTCAGCCATAACCCTCCTGTGTTTGCTTGTACTTCGGAAAAGTAGATGCCAAACAAGAGTGGGCCCAGGACTGAGCCCTGTGGTACACCACTTGTGACAGGCTTTGAGTCTGACATGGCGCCAGCAACTCTGACCCTGTGGGTTCTGTCACTCAGCCAGTTTGCAACCCATCTTGTGATGTATGGGTTAACATTTAAGCTGATGAGTTTTTCAATGTTACCCGAGTGGGTATTGTATCAAGGCCTTCGCCAGATCGAGGTAGGCTGTATGGACTGCCTTTCCTCATCAATGGCTTTGGTGACTGTTTCGAAAAAGTCAACCAAGTTTAGAAGGCATGATCTGCCTTTGACAAAGCCAAACTGAGATGGATCCAAACTCTGCAAATTCCCTATGTCTTTATTTATGAGGTCCATTATGATCCTCTCCAAGGCTTTGCAGATAAGGCTTGTCAAGCTAATGGGCGGTAATTTCCAGGGTCGGTGGAGGCACCGCTTTGTGAAGTGGGACCACAGTTGCAGTGCGCCACTCCTGGACGTATCCAGAGGTAAGACTATGATTAAACAGCTGTCCTAGCTGTGGGTTTAATTCCTCGTTGAGTTCGTGGAGCACACAGCTGGGGCCACCATCAGGTCCCATGGATGCTGTGTTTTTGCTTTGGAGAGAGCAGTTCTCACTTGGGCGTTGGAGATGTTTGGGGCTGCAATCGCTTGGTATAGATATCTCTCCTTTTGGGGAGGGGAGAAGTTTGCACTGAACCTGTCAGCCAGTATGTTGGCAATGTCTGTAGGATCAGTAATCTTCACATCATTTTGAACTAGTTCTGAGCATATCTGGGAGTTTCCTCCCAGGTTTCTAACATAGCAAAAGAAGGCCTTATGATTGTCTTTTGAGTCTTTAGCTATTTTTCTCTCAAAATTTGCTTTGGATGATTTTATGAGAGCTCTTAGTTTTTTACTTATAGTGATCAAGGGTGTCTTACCTTTTAAGGATTTTGCTCTATCCTTTACCATCCCTCAGTAAACCTGTGATGGATATCATTTTAGAGGCAAGAAGGCCTAGCACTAGAAAATCCTATGCTGAAAAATGGAAAAGATTCTGTGCCTGGAACCAACCTCAAGAGATGAGCACAGCAGCACCCAGTTTATCTCAGATTTTACAATACTTAACTGAAATGCTTCACAAGGGCCTGTCTTTTTCCTCCATTAAAATCCACACCTCAACCATTTCAGCTCATTATAACACAGAACCCCCCCCCCCCCTTCTCGCATCCACTGCTCAAGCAGTTCCTCAGAGGGGTCAAAATTTTGACACCACCCAGGAGAGCTCCAACCCCAGTCTAGGATCTTAACTTTGTTTTGGAGAAAATCACTCTACCTCCTTTTGAGACAGCTGCTACTGCAGACTTAAAATTTCTGTCTTGGAAAACGGCTTTCCTTTTAGCAATCACTTCAGCTAGAAGGGTTTCTGAATTACAGGCCCTTGTGGCAGTGGAGCCTTTCATCATCTTTCATGCGGACAGGGTGTGCCTCAGAAGCAATCCATCCTTCATGCCCAAGGTGGTATCCACTGTAGCTCATAATCAGTCCATTCATTTGCCAGCCTTCTTTCCCAATCCACAGAACAAAGGGGAACGGATACTGCATTCCTTAGATGTGCACAGACAATTCAGATTCTACTTGGACAGGGCTAAATCTCAAAGGAAATCTGAACAACTGCTGATAGCATTTGCTGAAGGGGCAGAGGGGATGGCTATTTCAAAGCAAACCATTTCTAAATGGATAGGCCATTGCATTAATTTCTGCTATAGGCACCATGGAAAACCTATCCCCCAGACTTCACTCCACCAGGGCTGCATCTACCTCTACAGCCTTTCTTAGAGGCGTCCCTACCAGGGACATCCTAGAAGCTGCTACCTGTAGTTCTGTACATACTTTCACCAAGCATTACCATTTGCAAGTCTTCTCTAAATCCAGAGCTGGCTTTGCCACTGCAGTCTTGCAGGGCCTTATAGCTGGTCCTAATGCTATCTGAATTCCTCCTCCCAACAACAGCTTTGGGAATCTACCCAAATGCAATGACTGCAACAGTGAAACATGAAGAACATAGTACAGTTATGTACACTTACCATAAATGTAGATGTTCAAGTCTATTCACTGTTGCAGTCCTGGTTGCCCTCCCTCCAGCCCCCTAAATTCTTTTGGCTATACCTCCCCTTTCCTTTACTATGCTTAAAAGCCTTTTTGGTGTATTTGCTTTTTTGTTGGGGGTATATAATTGTACTTTTATATTTAATTGCTCCCCATTAGGGGGGCACCTGACATCTGAGGCAAGAAAAACTGATGTAATGGCATCGGCTGCATGTTTTATACCCTGATGTCATGGAAGAAGGGACAGCAACCGACGCAGGACCCAAGACTTTGTTAATTAGGCCGACCGAGGGCCACCTGCAAGCAGATAATCCAAATGTAATGGCTGCAACTGTGAATACACTCAAGCATCTACATTTATGGTAAGTGTACACAACTGTATTTTTTAAGAGGAACTGACCAAAGGTATGAGCCAAATATTCTGTGGAAGTCTGAACAGTAGAGAGCTATGGACTCACCTCCCTGAATCACAAGTGGTGGTATGGGTAGAGAATTCAGGCTCTTGTTTGAGCCTGAGTAACACTAACCACCAGGTATACCTAACTGAGGCATTTTACACACACACACACACACACACACACACACACACACACACACACACACACACACACACACACACTTTTTCCCGACAGGTCTTGCAGCTGTAAAAGTTCGGAGGGGGCCCCCCCTGGCTTTATGGTTCCGGCACCCATGGCATTAAGTGACTGGATTCTTACTTCTTTGCCTCATAAAATCCATTTACTTCTGTGCCTCATAAAATCCATTACCTCAGGCTTCCAGATACCATAAGTGATCATCTCCTTACCAATGTAATAAGCAAGCAAACAAACTAATTCAAAAGCAGACAAGTTTCAGTATAGCATGCAACCTCTTACAATTCAACAAGGATTCCTTTATCTCCTGTCTAAAACTATATAACTGGAATGCTCTAAAATACATTCCACTCAATGACACTGTAGCTGTTTTTAATTCTACCTTCTTAAATATCCTAAACGAACTTGCTGCACTCAAGAAAAAAAGAGAGAATTAGGGCCAGATCTCCCCCTGGTTGTCTCAAAATGCAAAACATCTTGTGAGACTTAGAGCCTGGAATACATTCCAATAAAACTTAACAAATCTCCAAAAATTCAGAAAATTCAGAAACTAAACTAAAACTTAAATTAGATTAACAACATACTGCACTGACTTGCAACATTAAAACTACAAAGATCCCAGAACATTCTTGTCCTCTGTAAACCATCTGCACCACTCAAACATCTCCTACACTTAACACCAACAACTCCTCTACCAACTGTGCTGTTGCTTTCAACTTTCATTTCTTTTCATTCAATCAGTCTCATCACTACTACAAAATTCCCCTAATACCAATAACCAGACTGCAGCACCAACCATTCCTCTACATAACCTCTCCTTCCAACCAGTCCCTACTACTTCGATAAAAAACTACTACTTAAATTGAAACCCACCACCTTAGCCCCCAACATCCTACCTGGTGAATACCTTAAAATGGCTGCAGAAGCAGTAGACTTGCCCTTCTCAATTCTAATAAATCACTCATCCAGTGAAGCATGTGTCCCCACCGTCTGGAAAAACAAACAAAAAAAAAAAACGCATTCTTCCCCTCCATAGAGTATGTCATTCAGCTGGTCTCTCCAGCACAGGCACATTGTCACCCTCTCCCCTCTATCAAAAATACTTGAAAAATGCATCCAGTCAAAACTCTTACATTATACAAAATAACCTCCTCTCTTCATCTCAGTATGGTTTCCATCCCCATCACAGTACCTCTACTGCTTTACTTAGTTTCAACAATGCAGTAAACACAAACAGGAATGACAAATACCTAGTGCCTGTCCTCTTCCTTCATTTATGCAAGGCCTTTGACACAGTCTTTCACTTTGTTCATTTACACAAACTTCATAAACTAGGACTTGACACCACTGCTATGTCATGGATTAGTAGATACCTCTAAAACTGAGCTGAAGCTGTCAAGTGGCAAAAAGACATCTCCTCTTTCCTCCCCATCCCAGTTGGTATACCACAAGGATCAGTCCTGGGACCCATTCTCTTTAACATCTTCATCAATGACATACATAAAACATGTAAAACTGCATCTCTAGTACAGTATGCAGATTACACAATTGTCTGTATTGCAAAAAAGGCATCATCAAACTACCAAAACTTACCCAGGAGTCCTTCTCCTACATACAAACCTGGGTGACATCTTCCCAGCTATTTCTTGACTCAGGTAGATCCAAACTAATCTTATTTACTCCCAAACAGCATACAATCAATAAAACCGTCTCAGTTACCTCATCTAATAAAACAGAAATTGAACTTGTCACACATACTAAACTGCTTGGCATCTGTGTAGATGAGAAACTAAAATATGACACACATCCAAAATATAGTGAAAAAATTGCACCAAAAACTACTTTCTGTTCCTATCAGCTACTATAAGAAAAACACATTGCCTCTTCTGTTCTCTTACCTACTCTAATGTATTATGTTCCCATCCTTAACAACATCCAAGTGACCTTGCTAAACAAACTTGTGGAATGTTACTACAAAATAGCACAATTCACTTTCATCCTTCCAAATAGAACCTGCCACTGTGCTGCCCTAAGGGAATTACAGTGGCTGGAATTCCCATATTATCAAACCTATTCAGAACTTCCACAAATCAATAATAATGTATAAACCTAACAACCATCCATTTCCAACAACATACAAATATATAACCCTTCCAGGCCACCACTTTTTTTGGATGAATACCTATTACATGTATCCAAACCTAACAATTCTGTTGGCAAATGACTGCTCTCAGACCACCTTGCTAAATCCTGGAACTCCATCACACTAGCACTATGACAAGAACACTCCGTAAAATCATTTAAAACTCAACTAAAGTCCTTCCTACTCAGTTGTCGGCTCTGTACTTGTGATGTTCCTGGATAATCTCCAAACCATTACTGTCATCATTCTTTTATGTAACTTGCCATAATACAGCTGCTGCTATATCTCTAACTATCTCACCGTTTTCTACCCCTCTCCACTACTATCTCCATCTCCATTTTACCTAGACCTTTTTGATACTCCTTCATAATTTGTAAATATCTTCACCCTGTAATAACTTGACTGTCTCCGATTCAATATCTATTATACAATGACTGTCCATTAACATTCAAAAACAAGCACGCTGAATGGTCAGCCCAACCAGCATACCTGCTGTAGACTGAGCATAAATCAACAACAAAATTTATGATGCTAAAGTATCATTGAGCAGCCAGACCGTTTTTTTTTTTTTTTTTAATTGCTATCTCTTAGACAAGCATTACTCCGAACGAAAGAGACTGAAACTAAAAAACGTGTCATTATTTAGAGACTTTATTTCTCATACAATTTGATTTTTTTTTTCCAACAAATCACTGAAGAACAAAGTAATTAAATGATGACCGGCATTTCAGTTTCAGACTTTCTTTCCTTCAAATAATGCACTCGTATTCACATTTTTTTCAAATAAAAGATCGAGAGGTACATATGAGACCACAGAAAATGCAAGGAAAATCAGATACATTCTGCAAACTAAATCATACCTGATTTTCCTTGTATTTTCCAATCTGTTTTGTACCTCTAAACTTTTGGGAGGTTGCACATTTTTTTTCCTTTAAAAAAAAAAAAAAAAAAAGAGAGATCGTCCTTTCTCCATTGTTTGCTTGCTAAAGCAGTGATGTACTTTGTAAACCTGGGAACAGAAGTCCCATACACATGCGCAGTACACCATCAAAGGACAGAATCATGAAACAATGCGGAAGAACACCACAGCACCATTATACAAAGACATTATTTAAGAAAAGTAAGTAATTTGTTTCCCTAACATGTCACACACAAAATACACAATTTTATTCTTCCAGAACTATAGAAGAATAAAATTGTGTTTTATTACACTAGTGTTTGGCATTGGTAGCAACTCATTTTCTTTCAGTACACACATTGTAATTCATAGGTGCCCATCTACATACCACAAACCAATTAACAAGGCTGATGGAGAACAGGTATTCCACCCTGGGAAATCGGGCACTAAAAGTTCTATTCTGTTGAATACCACCAGCCAGATTGATTCTGCAACCTCTGGGATCGATGTCCACCTCCATCACCCTTGATGTCCTTCCATATTACTGTTGCAATTTTCTTTACCTAAGGGATCTACTGCCAAGGATAGCCTAATATCCAGCCAGTATATCAAAGCTTCTAGTGCTTATAGACATCGTATGTCACACGTATGCTCCCTGCACAAGATGTAGGGCATAAAGATGATGCATGGACACACACACACACACACACACACACACACACACACGTAACAACTTTACCACCAGTCCAAAAGCCATTGCTGAACTTTTGTCTGAACACCCTTCTACTGTGCTGGTTACCAAGCTGGGTTTTCAGATAAGTGCCCCACTGGGGTTTCTTCTCTTTCTCTTATTTGTTGTGGCGATTGTGTTATCATCCAGAAAGGGAAAATGTCAATGTGGGAGGCAAAGTCTCCATAAAGACCATCATGACCAGTGTCTCTTCTGTTTGGGTGCTTCCCACGATCATGCACAGTGCTCTGTCTGCTAAGCTTTTGTGCCAAAGACCCTGCATTTTTGCCTCCCCACCATGTCCATATACCTAGAGAACCAATATCTGAAGTTGTAGGCTCAGGGTGTTATGGCAGAATTCTCCTGTCCTGAGGGCCAGTCATCTGCCAAGAAGGCCAAAAAAGTTAGGTCTGATCTAGCTGTTGCTCAGCCTCCCCATATATCTGTCTCAAGGCTGTGGAAATGCCCGAGGACCATCTGGTAATTGATTTGGATTCCTGTGTGCCATGACCCTGTTGGAAACTGGCATTGATCCAGCATCTCATACATCTCAGAGGTTTTTCAAATATCTGTTCCTGACATTGAGGGGGAACCTCAGCTGATTATTTCTGAAGGACCGAAGGGGAATTCTAAGATCTTAGTTTGGGAGAAGATTCCCACAACCATTATTGAATCTACACCAGCGTTTTGAGCCTTTGAGGTTGTTTTGTATGGATGTCCTGCAGCAAAAAGCAAAAAACAAAGCACATTTCCCCTGTTATTAAGGATCTCTAACATGAATGGACGGATTTCACTTAGGATTTATTTAATGCTTTTATGGCCTTAAAGCCTCCTCAAGGGGTGTTTGTGCCAGCTCCTCCATGGTCTTCCACTCCAGTTATGAATTTCAGGGACTTGGATTCCTCAGCTGAGGACTTGGACTCCAGAATCTTTGGCTTACTCTTCCCAAATCCCTTCCCCTCTGGACTATGGTTTAAAAGATTTAATATGTACAGATTCTCCACAGAGGAACTCTCCTGTGGGGAAACCATTGCCCATATGATGGATTATTTTAAGTGGGATTATTCTCAGGTTTCTGAGATTCATAAAAGATATTATGAGCTTCTACAGATGAAGTCTCCTAAGCCATCTGCTGTTCCTCCTGTTCTGGCTGCCCTTCTGGATACTTTCTCAGCAGTTTCTGTAGGCCCTGTTTCTCAGCCCTGTGCACCTAAAAAGCAAGATAGATTTTACAAAATGCCTGAGAAGTGCACATTTCATTATAAATGCCTTTCTGCTGACCCTTCTGTAGTGCCGGTCTCCTCTGATAAGCCTATTGCCCTCTAACAAGCTGTTGCCTTCTGATAGGGATAGTAGGGCTATGGAAAGGCTGGGTAAAAAGTTTACACTGCTTCCAGTTTATGCTCTAGGGCCATCAACTACCAGACTCATGACCAGGTATGTTTTGGCTCTGCTTTTTCAAGTTGCTACTGCGGTTTCTGACCTTCCTGACTCTGAGGGGAGACTTCAGCCCCTGCTGGGTTCTACTTTTCAAGTTGCCTGCCACTCAGTCAAATGTAGCTATGATGCAGCTGATGCCTGTTCAAGGGCTGCTGCCTTTGGTTCAGTTATTCTTGGCTTTGTTTTCAGGCTTTACCTGATGACATTAAGGCCAAACTTTCAGATGCTCCTTTGGATAATAAAAATCTTTTTGGATCTGCTGCAAATTAACTTTTCAAGTTTCTTCAGGACAAGAATAAAGCCTTACAGGAGCTGAAATGTTTTTGTTTCTCTTTTTCCCAAATTTCAGAGGAATTATCCCTTTAAGTCTGCTTTTGTTCATTGGCAATTTCACCCTTCTCCCAAAGTCAAGAAGGGTTCTAGGCATGTGCCTCCTAAGTCTACTCAAACTCCTGCCTCCCAGACACCTCCTTTCCATGATAAGCCAAGTTCTATTTGACAGTTTGCTTCCTCCTGACCTCACCTAGATTTCCTTGTCCCTTCATCTGTCACTGTCTCTTCCAAATTGGCTTCAGATAACTTTTTTAACTGCCATGGATATTTCTTGGTTTGGAAATCCTTTCTTCCCTTTTCAGGCATTCCTCAACCTCTTCAGGAACATCTCTCATTTCCCAGAGGTTCTTCACTTTCTGTTGGCTCAGGGCACCATTCAAACCATGCCTCCTGCCCAGGTGGGGAAGGGATTTTACTCCAGGGTGTTTCTGGTGCCACTAAAGGAAGGCACATGGAGACCAATTATGGGCATTTCCCAGCTGATCCCCTTTCTCAAGATTCCCTCCTTTCTGATATTATTTCTGCAAACATGCATACCTTCATATCCCAGTCCATTCTCTTATTTTTGTTTCTCTGTCCCTTTCATTTTCAGCTATCTGCTTTGCCCTTTGGCCTCTCTACAGGCCCAAAAGTATTTACCAAATGCCTCACCCCTGCCATCTTTTTGCAGGGTTGGAGGAATTCAGATATTTCCCTATCTAGGCAGACTGTTTATTCAAAATCTTTTCACCAACACTCTGCTGTAGTATGTCAGGGTTACTATTTCCCTGTTACAGAGTCTGGGGTTCACCATAAACTTCCAGAAATCCATTCTGGCTACTTCCCAGAATCTTGTTTTCCTAGGCTTCTGGCTTCAGATTGTTCCCATGCTGGCAACTCTGCCTACTTCCAAGGCTCTCTATCTAATTGCTTTTTTCCAGTCCCTTCTTCCTCTGACATCTGTCTCTGCCAGGGAATTTTCCAGGGTTCATGGCTTCCACCATGCCCATGCTCCCTCTCGCCAGGCCTCCATATTAGAAAGTTTCACTGGTATCTCAAGTCAGTCTGGCTCCAACATTACCACCCCCGTGGACTTATGGTACTTTTCCTTCCCTGTCTCAAGCTCAGATTTCAGTAATGGATTCATCAGTTTTCACTCGACTCAGAGCCTCCTCTTCAAACTGCAGTTCCAAATCAGGAGCTCGTTACAGAAGCCTCAGACAAGGGGTGGGGAACCTCTGGTGCCCCGCTCAAGGTTCAGGGACCCATACATTCTCATCAGAGGTCAGACCACATCAACGTAAAGGAGATTAGGACTTGCTTCTAGCTGTTCAGGCCTTACACTTTCTTTTTCAAATAGAATACCAATAAGATGTGGCATGTCAACAAGCAAAGGGGGCAAAAGGTCCTATTTTCTTTGCAGACTAGATCTTCAGGACTGGGATCTAGTGATCCATTATCAAGTGACTCTCAAGCCACTTTGCATACCTTCAGAGCACAATCTGGTGGCTGACTCCTTGAGCAGGTCGACCACACAAGCCCATGAATGGATGTTTGACAGAGATGTGTTCTTGGACATTGCCCACTCCTCAGGTAGATCTTTTTTGTCTGCACTCTGAACAGACTTCTAGTCTGTTCTGCAGTCCCAAGTCTTCTGGCCTGGAAAGTGGACACCCAGTCTTTTCTTTGAAAGGGGATGTTTCTGTATGGCTTCCCTCCTTTTCTTCTTGTACCATGGGTCTTGCACAAGATCAGGCAGAACTCTCCCAAAATCTTGCTAGTGATTCCCTTTTGGCTCAGACAGCATTGGTTCTCCCTTCTTTCTCACTTAGCTAGGGGCAGTCATCACAAGTTACCTTACTGGGCGGATCTTCTGATAAGACAAAAGGTCTCTTATCCATTCTCACTGGTTCACTCTTCAACTGATGCTGCGGGTGATAGTGTTTTGATCTCTTTCAGGCACCTCTTTTCTGAGGACATGCTTTGGATACTGCAGGTGGCCAGGAAACCCACTACCAGGAAATAATATATTCCCAAATAGAAATGATTATCTGTCTGGTGCGTCTCTCTTAATTAGGATCACCTGTCTGTGGAGGTTCCTCTTGTGTTCTCTTATTTGTTTGATTTGCTCCATGCTGGGTTGGCATATTCTTCATTTAAAGACTACCTGTCAGCAGTTTCTATTTATCTGCCCTTAACTCTTCCTCTGACCTCTAGGTTTGAAGTCAAGCAGTTCCTTAAATGCATCCTTCATATTAAACCAACCAGGAAGCCAGTTCCACCTTTTTGGAACCTCAATTTTGTACATGAAAAATTGACCCAGTTTCCTTTTTAGCCTGACTGCTTCAGCTTCCTTGCAACATTGTACTTGGAGGAGTGTTCTGCTTTTGGCTCTTACTTCAGCAAAGAGTGTGTTTGAACTTCAGGCTCTCATGGCTATTCCTCCTTTTTTAGTTTTCCTCAGAGACCGTGCATCTCTTCTTATTTCTCCTTCTTTTATGCCCAAGGTGGTCAATAAGTTGTCCATTAATCAATCTATTCATCTTCCTTCCTTTTTCTTTCTCCGCAGTCTGCCACTGACGTGGTTCTTCACCCCTTAGATTTTATAAACAGCTCGGATATTATTTAGATAAAACTAACATTTTTTTGCAAATTTGAGCAGCTTGTTGTTACTTTTCATCCCAGGGCTTTGGGTTTGGTTGTTTCTGAGCAAACCATCTCATCCTAGATCTCCAAGGCCATTTCTTTCTGTTATTCTTTTCATGGTAAATGTCTTTCATCATTAGTGAAGGTGCATACTACTAGGACAGTTTCCTCCTCTGGTGTTTTTTTCAAGGGTCTGGATACCAATTCCATTCCTAAGGCTGATACTTGGTCCTCTGTACACACTTTCAATAAACATTGTAAGCTGGATGTTATTTCCAGGGCCAGAGCAGATTTTGCCAGGGTTATTGTGCATGGGTTTGTAGAGGGCTCATCTGTGCCTTCCTCTTCCCTGATTTCCTCTTGAGCTCTTTTACTCTTCCTTGGGTTAAGAATACTGCAACAGTGATATGGGAGGACATAGTGCAGTTTTGTAAAATTTTACCACAACAGTATATATCGTCCTTTTCAGTGTTGCAGCATTCACTCCCTCTCTCTCCTACTCTGTCTGTTTTAGCTCTTTCCCTGTAGCCTTCTACCCTTCCTTGCCGAGGGATTCTCTGTCTGTTTCTTCTTTTTACTCCTCCTGGATGCACATGTTCCTCTTGTCCCTCTGTTTCTCCTGGGGCTTTTTCAGTTCTGAGTCTGTGCGTCTGTACATCACCTTTATGTCCAACATCTTGTGTGGGAAACACTTGTGATGTTTGTTGCCTATAAGTAGTAGAGGCTTTGTTATACTGACCAGAGGTTTGGTTATCTTTGACAGAAGATTCCTAAGGTGAAGAATACTGCAACAGTGAAGAGAAGGACTTCTACTGTTATGGTAATATTTTATACACTGTACTTCCTCTAACCAGATATTACATAAGAAATCTACAGTGGACACTTGCAGTACAATTGTCCATCAGGTACCAAGCCCATGATTTTCTGCATATTGTAACACACCCAGCCTATGCATTGCAGTGTATTCACGGTCTTAATTGCACATCTGAAATTATCATGCACACACAGGCTTGATGGCTGGTTAGAACACAGTCATTATCCTTTGAACAGGGGACAGCAATGATAGCAGATGTGAAGGGGTCATGGGTAGAGAGTGCAGTAACGACACATGCATAGCTAGTGTCTGTCCAATAAAGTGGCATACCTTTTCATGCACAGATGTCTCATTATCGTCACTGCTGCGGTATTCCAGTAGAATGGTGGTATCAGTGACCTTCTGAGTAGGCATAGGTGGTGGTCACTCACTCGTCACACTACTGACCTTGCTACTATTAATGGGTTTCACTCTACCCTGTTGCTCATCAGTGCACATCATATGGTGTCCATAATGTATAGTCTTTCACCACAACTACCATTTTTACCCCTGTCATTGACTTACTGCTAACAAAGATTCTGGCAAGGTGCCTGCCTGATGCAACAAGAAAAAGAAAATGTGTTTACACCCTCTGCACCAGGATCATCAGGAATGCCTACTTGGTGGACTGTGAAGGTCCTGTTCATGAAGTAGATGACCTTGCACCACCTTGAGAGGGCAGTGAGTGGTGTCACTGATATCACCTGCTCCATCAAGCAGTGCTGGATAGATGGAGTGACCTGAAGTGGCACTGCTCAGACCATGTTTACAGATAAGAAAAGAGGTTAGGGAGGAAGAACCCCTTTGTTATAGTCAGCTTTCTTTTCTTGCATTGTTGGTAGGCCTGTCACCTGTTGCTGTAATTACCTTCTGTTGGCAGGGATGTTTGTTTTATCTTTTACCATACCACAGGAGATGGATGAAAATTGGGTAGTGTATTGCTGGCAGTAATGTACTACTCTAATGAATTGTACTATGTATAACTGAACAACTGTTGTATTTGTGCCTTTTTTCCTATGTTTCTGTTTCCTTTTTTTTATTTTGTTTTGTTTCTTCTTGATGTATTTGTTTCTGTAAGATCAGATCAATTCAGACAGAGATGAAGTGGCAGCCATTGTGCTATTAGGTTCTCAGCAGTTCTCAGGATTGTCTGTCATCAGGATGATGTAACTGACTTTGTTGAAGACAACCAGGAGGTCTTTTTTTGCCATATCTCAGGAGGAGGGTGAAGACTTTTTATCTGATTAGTGGTGCAGAAGGACTGTCCTGGGTCACTAGACAGAGGCTACAGTGGTTAGTGAGGACTGAGGTAGACCTGGATCTTGATGCCTGCTTTGGCACCCTGGAGCAGCTCCTCATGTGGCTTGTAGAGTTGCACAACTGACTGGCGCCCGACTATCAAGCCACTAGAGGTGAAGTCCACCCATAATGTTAGCAACAGCGGTGACTGACTTGGCTTAGTAGGCTTTTCTCCCTGTTTCCTATCCCCAGTCATTGTGCTGCTTGATATTCTTTGTGTTTCACTGTTGCAGTCATCACACTTGGGTTATCTGCCTGCAGGTTGCCCTCAGTCAGCCCGAATACCAGAGACTTAGTATTTCTGCGTCTGTTGCTGTTGCTTCAGGACTGACGTCAGGTCATCAGGGGTATAAAAACAGGCAGCCGGCGCCATTACATCAGTCTTTCTTGCCGAGGAGCCCGAAGTAGAACCAGTTCCCACGAGTGCCGGTCGGCTGCTACCTGAGTTTTTGTTTCCGAATTGAATCGCCCTGAAGTCTTCTAAAGCTAAGTACCCCATTGGGGATCCTTTTATCTTGCTCTAATCTATGTCAGAAAAAGTTAACAATTGTCTCACCTGTGGAAAGCAAATACCACACCAAGATTTCCATTCTTACTGCATCACCTGTTTAGGCCTAGACCACGACGTACCTCGCTGTTGGTTTTGTGCTTTGTTCAACACCCGAACCATTCGTCGTTGGGCCTCTATTGTCACTAAATATTTTCACTCTCTATCTCTGTAGTCTGAAATGGCTACTGTAACCCATCCGACTACCAATCTTCCGGAAAAAACTAAGGATAAAGTGCACAGGTCCAAAACTGCCGATGACTCTTCCGTTAAGCTAGTCGCCAGTATGCTGGTACTCAGTAAGGCACTTATGCAGCCCCTGATGCCCGCTTAGATGGATTTGCAGGCCACTACCAAGACTCGTTAGGAGTCTGGTATCCTGCGAGACTCTTCTTTGACTGCAGAACCTGCCGATGTCTCTACCTTGGATGTGTCCGGAGCCACTGTCCAGGTACCGGCTTCCGAGGAAGTTCTTCGCACTACCAATACTTGACACAAACCGATGACTTCTTTCACGTCTTCACTTCTGTCTAAAACTACCGAGTTTCTAAGGCCAAGAGTATGAGCTACGCCTAAAAAGTCGACGATCCAAACTCAAGCACCTGCTTCCTTGCCACAACATCAAATGCTTAAAATGGCAGAACTGATTATGCTGATTAGGGGAAGCCAGCCTTCCTGTTCTAAGAGAAAGAGACCTGTCCCCAGCAGCTTTAACAGACCAAGAGTCCGATGACTCTGAGCTTTCTGAATATGAAGACATGCCTTTATCTGCTTATGAGGATTCAGATGCAGACCACTCCATTCCCTCTGCTTCCTCTCCAAAGGATTTTTCTTTTGGTGAAACCCTACATACTTTAAAAGAGCATTTCCACTAGGAATGCTAGGATTATCCTCTGTCCAGGAAGAAACTCAGAGAATATTTAGATTTGCCCACAACATAGACCTTCAGCAATCCCTCCAATGTTGCGGATGATGTCTTTATGGAATCCAGTCTAACTCCTGATACTTTACCCCCTGCTCCAAGGAAACCAGACAGGTACTATATAGTCCCTGACTGTCACAAATTTATTTTCAAAAATCCTACTGCTGACCCAGAGGTCATTTCCAAGGGGCCTAAAGGTATAAAAGCAACTACAGCTAAGAATCCCACCCCTTCAGACAGGGATTCCTGAGCTTTAGACAGATGGGGTAAAAAAAGTATACACCTCTGCTACTCCTGCCATTAGGGCATTGAATTGCCAGTTTCACATGCTGAAATACCAGCAACATATTATGGAACTTATTAGGCAAAAATTATCTACCTTTACAGGCTGTGCAGAAAATAAAGAATTACAGGAGCTTATGCATTCTGCAAGCCACATCAGCAAGCATACCTTGCAATGTGGCTTTGATGCCCTAGAAGCATCTTGCAGGGCAGCAGTCACTGGTTCTGTACTGCGTAAGCATGCTTGGCTTAAGGAGCATACCTTGCCAGACTATGTCAAATCAGTATTACTAGACACTCCTTTGAACAAGGACAATCTGTTTGACACCAAAGCAGTGCCCCTAGGAGGACAACTTGCCCATCATGCACAAAACTGGACCTCCATCACCAAAGACCGATGGGTCCTCAACATTGTATCCCAGGGGTACAAATTTTACTTCCACTCACTGCCAACCCCAAAAGGGTTCCCAGACCTTCCTCCAAACCGGTGGGCAGAGGCACAAAACCAAGTTCAATCCCTGCTCAACATAAGGGCAATTCAACCTGTTCCTGCAGAACAGATAGGTCAAGGGTTTTATTCTAGACTTTTCCTGGTACCCAGAATAGAGTGCACTTGGCGCCCAATCGTTGATCTTTCCATTCTAAACACCTTCCTACCTTCCTGGTGGTACCAAAATTCAAAATGCTAACCTTTCAGCAACTTCTTCCTATGCTGTCCAAAGATACCTGGTTAGCCACCCTACACCTAAAAGAAGCCTATCTGCACATCCCTATCAGGGACTCATGTAGGAAATACCTACGTTTCAGGGCAGGATATATGCATTATCAGTTCTCTACACTTCCCTTTGGCTTATCCATTCATCCCAGAGTCATCCATTGCCTATTGCAAACAGAGAAATATTCAAATTTACCCGTACTTGGACGATTGCTTGATTCAGGCAGACAATCAGGAAAAGCTGTTGCAGCACCTGACATTTGTAAAGAACCATGTTCTTCATCTCACATTGCTGCAGTCCTTACTTATGGGTAGTCCGCTGTCCTTGGTCGGCCCGAATACCAAAGTATTAGGCTGACGTCGGTCATGGGTGCCTAGAACTGACATCAGAGCGTCAGGGTATAAAAGCGCATGACCGACGTCATATCCTCAGTCTTTTTTGCCGCATGGTCCGATGCAGAAGCAGCGTTGCAAGTGCCGTTCGGCGTTCTGAGATTTTTCGAATTCGAAGTTTCAGACCGATACCAAGTTGGGCTAAGTACCCCGTTGGGGAGTATTTTTGTTTTTTCTTGCCTCAGTTATTTACCGGATGTCAGAAAAAGTGAATAATTGTATTTCTTGTGGGAAACAGATACCGCATAGGGATTACCACTCGCTTTGTATACCTTGTTTGGGACCGAGCACGTAGTAGTGTGTTGGTTTTGTGCTAGGTTCAATAAGCGCACTATAAAACGGAGATTAGATTGCGCTAAGTTAGTCTTTGGCAAAAGGTGTAATTATAATATGCCGTCGGATCCTCCGACGCCCGCTTCCACTAAGAAGCGCAAAGACAAATCTGTTAAGCTTAGGCAGGATGATACGTCCGTTTCGGACGCCAGTCCTTTAGAGGCTACAGGGGAGCAGGTGGACCCGGCTGAAGTTCCTGTTGAAACTCAGGGGGAAACTTTGATTTTGCAAGAGGTGGCCTCTCAGGAGTCAGGTCAGGCTGAAGGGGCCTCTCAGGTTACTTTTCTCCCTACTGTAGCTAGGGTGGTTAGGCCTTCTGCTACTATCTCTAAGGCTCCTTCTAAGAGCAGGTCTGTTTTGTCTTCCTCTGGTGTCAGTCCTGGTTCCTCAGGGTCTATGCCTAAAAAGCACATGCTTAAAATGGCAGAAGATTTGATTACTTTAATTAGGGGTTCTATGCCCCCTCCTGATAAGAGGCCCAGGGTAGAGACAGAGTTGGAAAGTTTGGAACAGGCCTCAGATGCTTCAAAGTCTTCTGTGGAAGACATGCAAGATTTTCCTACTTATTCGGATTCTGATGCAGAGGATTCCACTCCTTCTGCTTCTCCCCCTGAGGATTTTTCATTTTCAGAAACTTTACATTCCATGAGGGAACATTTTAAGTGGGAAGGACAGGATTTCTCTGATTCCCGGAAAAGGCTTAGGGAATTCTTGTTTCTACCACAGCATAGGCCCTTCGCTATTCCTCCAGTTTTGGATGTTGTTCAAGATGTTTTCTCGGAGGCTTCCCTTAATCCAGATTCTGTGCCTCCTGCGCCAGTCAAACCGGACAGGTATTACAGGGTGCCTGAGGCTCATAAGTATCTGTATAAAAGTCCTAGAGCAGACCCAGAAACCATTAGTCAGGGGCCTAAGGGTGTTAGAGCTTCTGTTGTAAAAAATCCGGTTCCTCTAGATAAAGAGGCTAGAGCTTTGGATAGATGGGGTAAGAAGGTGTATACCTCTTCTACGTTGGCAATGAGGGCTTTAAATTGCCAGTTTCATATGTTGAAATATCAAAATTTCCTCCTTTCTCAGCTACAATCTAAAGTGGATGCTTTAGCAGAGGGTATAGAGTGTAAAGAATTGCAAGATTTGGTACATGTCTCTGAACAGGTGGGCAAGCATTCTTTGCAGTGTGGCTTTGATGCTGTACAGGCTTCTTCTAGGGTGGCGACCACTGGTTCAGTTATTCCAAGGCACGCCTGGCTTAAGGATCAGAATTTGTCAGAGCATGTTAAGACTAGAATTCTGGATGCTCCTTTACAGTCTGAAGTTTTGTTTGGTCCTCCTGTGGAGTCTGTATTAAAGAAAATGGAGGACAAGGCTAAGTCTATGCAGACTGTTAAAGATTTTTTGCAGGTGCAACCTCCAAAGTTTAGTAGAAATTGGCCTGCTAAAGGATGGACGTCCTTCTTCTGATTCTCAGTCTAGGGGCAGATCTAGACGTGGTAGGGGCAGAGCTCAGAGTTCCTTCAGACCTAGAACATGGAGTTCGCCTGCACAGTCTGCAGGTGAGGGCAGGGGTCAGTCCTTTCGTAAACAGACCCAATGACCTGCATTTCCAGCTGCCAGATTCCTCTTGCCTGGCAGCTCCTTTGGGAGGAAAGTTAGCACTTTTCAAGCAAAATTGGCTTTTGGTCACCCAGGACAAATGGGTGTTGGACATTATAAACCGAGGCTACAAGTTTTATTTCCATACATTACCTCCTTTCAAAGGTATGCCAGACGTTCCTCCTCGACAAAGGATAGAGGCTCACAAACAGATTTCTTTACTTCTTCAAATAGGAGCTATACAGCCAGTTCCTCTGCCAGAAGTGGGCCTAGGATTTTATTCTCGCCTGTTTCTAGTTCCAAAGAAAGGGAACACATGGAGACCAATTTTGGATTTATCTATCCTCAACACTTACCTGGACATTCCAAAGTTCAAGATGCTGACGTTACAACAGCTTTTACCTCTGTTGGGAAAAGATCACTGGATGGTAACTCTGGATCTCAAAGAGGCTTATCTTCATGTTCCTATCAGGCCAAGTTGCAGGAGGTACCTGCGTTTTCGAGCTGGAAATTTACATTATCAGTTCTCTGCATTGCCCTTTGGCTTATCTACTGCGCCCAGAGTGTTCACAAAGGTTCTGGCTCCAGTGATAGCCTTTTTCAGGTTGAGAGGAATTCAGATTTATCCTTATTTGGACGATTGCCTGATTATTGCTCAAGAGAAGGACGAACTTCTTCATCATCTACAGTATGTGATGGCAGTGTTAAGATGCCTAGGGTATTCTGTGAACGAAACAAAGTCCAGTCTAGTACCCTCTCAAGACATGTGCTTTCTGGGTGTGAGACTGAATACAGCTTCCCAGATGGCCTTTTTGACCCCGGACAAACAAAGAAGCCTTTCTCTTTATTTCCATCAAATGTCTCTACAGTCCAGGCTGACTGCAAGGACAGTCCTTCAAGCCTTGGGGTTCATGGCATCTTGTATTCTGGTGCTTCCCAATGCCAAACTGCATATGAGGAAGCTTCAATGGTATCTCAAAAATGTATGGACACAACACTGCCAAGATCTAGACACTGTCATTCAGATAATACCTTGCATTCAGAAGGAATTTTTGTGGTGGGCTCAGGAATGTCACCTAAACAAGGGACTCTCTGTGACCCGACCAGAGGCGAGTCAGATTCTAACGACAGATGCCTCGGACAAGGCTTGGGGAGCACACCTCAATGGAAAATGGGTGCAAGACACGTGGCCTGTCAGACTTCAACATTTGCATATCAACTTGAAAGAGATGTTAGCGGTCCAGTTTGCATTAATGGCCTTCAAGGATTTACTTCATCCAGGGCAGGTGTTGATTCAAACAGACAACACAACTGTCATGTGGTACATCAACAAGCAAGGGGTTACCCATTCATACCCTCTTCGCAGGCAAGCGATGATTTTGTGGGAGACTGCTCTCAGTTTACAACTCAATCTTCAGGCAAGGTTTCTGCCAGGAGCACAGAACTCCTTAGCAGATGTGTTGAGCAGACAAATAGTGGATCCTCACGAGTGGAAATTGGATCCTCATGTATTCCAGCAGTTGACAGTGTTATGGGGGACTCCAGACATAGATCTGTTCGCTTCTCCACTAAATTACCAGTTGCCAAAGTTTTGCACAAAAAAGTTTCATCACACAGCTTGGAAGGTGGATGCTCTGTCATTCAGTTGGAGCAATCTTCATGTCTATGCCTTTCCACCTCTGCCTCTCCTTCCCAAGGTACTCTTGAAAGCCAGACAAGACAAGCCAGCCATGATTCTGATAGCACCGGATTGGCCTCGACAGCACTGGTACCCGCTTCTGAGGAGTTTAGTGAGGGAGCCTCCATGGCCTCTACCTTTAATTCCACATCTTTTGTCTCAGGAGGGCAGTCACTTCCTCAATGTCAGGATTCAGTCTCTGCATCTAACAGCCTGGCATATTCTGTTCTAGACCCTGGAGGGTCTCAGCTTCCACAACAAGTTTTGAATGTTATTTTGGAGGCCAGAAGGCCTAGTACCAGGAAAGTTTACGCGGATAAATGGAGGAGATTTTTTATTTGGAGCAAAGCAAAGGCATTTGATGTTTCCAAGCCTAATTTAAGTGCTTCTCTTCAATACCTTACTGAGTTATTGGACAAAGGTTTGTCTTTCTCCTCTATAAAGATTCATGCTGCAGCCATTTCTGCTCACTATGATTGTGATCCCCTTTATTCTCTCATCCTGTGTTTAAGCAATTTCTTAGAGGGGCAAAGAACATAAGACCCCCAGAGAGCTCCTACTCCTGCTTGGGATCTCAATTTTGTGTTGGAAAAACTTACTCTACAACCTTTTGAGCCTGCAGCTACTGCCGAATTAAAGTATTTGTCATGGAAGACTGCTTTTTTGTTGGCCATTACTTCTGCAAGAAGGGTTTCTGAATTACAGGCCCTTATGGCAGTGGAGCCTTTCCTAATTTTTCATAAGGACAGGGTATCTTTGCGTACTAATCCTTCCTTTATGCCTAAAGTGGTTTCTAGTGTGGCTTTAAATCAAACTATTCATTTGCCTACTTTTTATGCATACCCCAAAATAAAGGGAGAAGATTTTGCATACTTTGGATATTCACAGGCAGTTACGTTATTACTTGAGCAGAACCAAGGAGTTCAGACAGTCTCAGCAGTTGTTTGTTTCTTTTGCTTTGGGTTTCAGGGTAAACCTGTGTCAAAACAAACTATTTCTAAATGGATTGGGAGTTGTATTTCTTTCTGTTATTCCCATCATGGTAAGGAGGTTCCGCTGGAGTTAGACCTCATTCCACTAGGGCTACTGCCACTTCTACTGCCTTTCTAAGAGGGGTAGCTACAAAGATATTTTGGAAGCAGCTACTTGGAGTTCAGTACATACTTTCTCTAAACATTACCACCTTCCTCTTTATTCTAAATCTAGGGCTGGGTTTGCCACTGCAATATTACAGGGCATTTTAGCAGCCCCTAATGCTTTATGATATTTCCATCCTCCCATTCCCGTTGCTTTGGGATTCTACCCATAAGTAAGGACGGCAGCAATGTGAGATGAAGAACATAGTACAGTTTTGTACCTACCATAAATGTAGATGTTCGAAGATCCACATTGCTGCAGTCCAATTTACCCTCCCTCCTTCCCCACTGCTGTTTGTTATGGTTAGATAGTTTGGGTGGCGGTTGTTGTTGGACATGCTTTTGGGAGGTATTCTGTTTTAGGCTGTGGCCTCTATGTTTAGGGCCTTCTGACATCTGGGGCAAGAAAAGACTGAGGATATGACGTCGGTCATGCGCTTTTATACCCTGACGCTCTGATGTCAGTTCTAGGCGCCCATGACCGACGTCAGCCTAATACTTTGGTATTCGGGCCGACCGAGGACAGCGGACTACCCATAAGTAAGGACTGCAGCAATGTGGATCTTCGAACATCTACATTTATGGTAGGTACAAAACTGTACTTTCTAACATCCATGGGGTACAGTATCGACGAAAAGAAGTCAAAAGATTGTATTCCTGGGAGAAAGCTTGGGCACAGCATCCCAGATGGCATTCCTTACTCCAAAAAAAAAAAAAAAGCCTATCTGACTGGCTACTTCACTCCAAAGGCCACCAGAACCCAGCTATCCACAAGGAAAATCCGGCAAGCCCTAGGGTTCATGGCCTCTTGCATTCTACTAATTCCATATGCAAGACTGCATATGAGGAAACTTCAGTGGTGCTTAAAAAGTCTGTGGTGCCAACATTTTCAGGACCTGGAAACAGCCATACCTATCATACCTTGTCTAAGGACAGAGTTTCTTTGGTGGGCAGCAGCATGCGACCACAACAAGGAGCTTTCCTTTACTCAACACCATGCTGCCCAGACCCTAACCACAGATGCATCAGATTATGCCTGGGGGCACATCTGGATGACAGGTGCATTCAGGGATGCTGGATCCCAAGTCAAATTCATCTGCACATCAACCAAAAAGAGATGCTAGCTGTTCAGCATGCTCTGACAGCTTTCAGATCCCTACTCTCACCAGGACCCCCTGCTAATAAAAATAGACAACACCACAGTTATGTGGTACATCAACAAGCAAGAGTGAACCCACTCTGCAGGCTAACCTTGGCCCTGTGGAACACGGCCTTGGACATGCATATTCATCTGCAAGCTCAATTCCTGCCAGGCAAACAAAACTCTCTGGCAGACGACTTAAGCAGAAATCTCCTAGACCCGCACAAGTGACAGACCCCAGCACCTTCAGCCTTCTAACCTAGAAATGGGGGACCCAGAGGTGGACCTTTTTACCTCCTCCTGCAATCACCAGCTCAGCAAATTCTGCTCCAGGACACCTCACAGCAGACCCTGGAAAGTGGATGCCGTATCCTTCCAGTGGGTAAAGCTCTCAGTCTGTGCATTTCCCCCTCTGCCTCATCTCACAAGAATATTACTCAAAATAAGACAGACAGACCAAGGGCAATCTTGATTGCCCCAGACTGGCCACACCAGCACTGGTACCCACTACTGTGCTGTCACCGGTGCCACCCTGGCACCTACCCAAGATCCCAGCCCTCCTCACTCTGCAGGAGGGACAGATCTTGCATCTGCAGTTGCAAACCCTAAATCTTGCAGCCTGGCTTATTCCTTGAATTCTCCCCCAGTGACCAGCCTAAGCAAGCAGGTGCTGGATGTCATTCTTGAAGCCAGAAGACCCAGTACAAGGAAATCCTATGCTGATAAGTGGAAAAGGTATTGTTCCTGGATTCAGTGTAAAGGAGAGGACACAGCACTGCCCTTATTACCTCTAATCCTGGATTACCTAGCAGATCTACTCCACAGAGGCCTGTCCTTCTCCTCCATTAAGATCCATGCCTCTGCCATCTCGGCTCATTACAACTCTGAGCGACCTCTCTTCTCTCACCCTCTCATCAAACAGTTCCTGAGAGGGGCAAACAACTTAAGGCCACCAAGGAGGGCATCCACCCCTGCTTGGGACCTTAAATTTGTACTGGAAAAGCTCACGCTACCCCCTCTTTGAGCCTGCAGCGTCAGCAGAGATAAAATTCCTCTCTCGGAAAACAGCCTTGCTTCTGGCCATCACTTCAGCTAGAAGAGTGTCTGAGCTACAAGCACCTATGGCTGTGGAACCCTTCATTACTTTTCATGCTGACAGGGTCTCCCTCGGGAGTAACCCTTCCTTTATGCCCAAAGTGGTGTCCAGTGTGGCTCTCAACCAATCTGTCCATTTGCCAACCTTCTTCCCTAATCTTCAAAATAAAAGGGAAACTATCCTGCACTCCTTGGACATGCACAGACCACTCAGATTCTACCTTGCTTAGGACTAAGCCCTTCAGGAAATCTGACCAGTTGTTAGTCAGTTTTCCAGCAGGGGCAGAGGGCAAGGCCATTTCAAAACAAACAATTTCCAAATGGATAGCACATTGTATCCATTTCTGCTACAAACACCATGGGAAACCAAACCCTCAGGGGGTCAGAATGCATTCCAGTAGGGCAACTTCTACCTTTACAGCATTCCTCAGGGGAGTTCCTACCATGGACATTCTGAAAGCTGCTACCTGGAGATGTTCTTTGTGTTTCACTGTTGCAGTCATTACATTTGGGTTATCTGCTTGCAGTAGCCCTCAATCGGTCTGATTAACAAAGTATTGGGTCCTGCGTCAGTTGCTGTTCCTTCCTCCATGAAGTCAGGTCTTCAGGGGTATAAAACATGCAGCCGACTCCATTACGTCAGTATTTCTTGCCGTGCAGTGCCAGAAGCAGTTCGCAAGTGCCGGTCGGCCGACTCCTGAAATTTTCATGTTCGAGTTTCAGGACCGAAGTCTTCAACTAAAGCTAAGTACCCCATTGGGGAAACTTTTTCTTGCTCCTTGCCGATGTCAGTAAAAGTTAATAATTGCATTACTTGTGAAAAGCAAATACCTCATAAAGATTTTCATTCGTACTGTATTCCTTGCCTAGGCCCTGACCACAACGTACCTTGCTGTCGGTTTTGCACTTTATTTAATCAGCGCACTGTCCGTCGTCGGTATATTTTCGCCTCTAAATATTTCAGTTCTCAGTTTAATTATCCGGAAATGTCGTCGGTTAGGCATCCGACTACCGGGATTTCGAAAAAACACAAAGATAGACAGAGACAGGCCGCCGAGGTCCAAAACTGACGGCGACGCTTCTCCTAAGCCAGTCACCAGTTCGCCGGTACTCAGTGAGGCAATTTTGCAGCCCCTGATACCCACTAACTCTGATTCGCAGGCCTTTACTGAGACCCATTCGGAGTCCATTATGCCGTGAGATGATTCAACTATGGAACCCGCAGATGTTTTTACCTTGGATGGATCCGGAGCCGCTGTGCAGGCACCGGCTTCTCAGGGTGTATTCAGGCCTACGGACTTGCATATTAAACAGACACCTCCTTCTTCACTTAGGCCTAAATCTCGAACCATGCCTAAATAAATAACGCCCAGGTCACATGCTCAGGCCTCTATACCTAAAAAACAAATGATAAGAATGTCTGAAGATCTTATAACTCTAATCAGGGGAAGCCAACCCCCCCCCCCCCCTTTTAAGAGGCCTAGGACTGAAGTTGTTTATGAATCTTCTGATCAGGATTCTGTTTTTTCTGATTCTTCTGATGATCTGGATTTGTCCCTCTGCTTCCCCTCCAGAGGATTTTTCTTTTGGTGAAACCTTACATACTCTAAGGGAGAATTTCCACTGGGAAAGCCAGGATTTTCTGATTCAAAAAAGAGGCTTAGGGATTTCTTACTCCTGCCTCAGCATAGGCCTTTAGCTATTCCTCCTGTACTAGACATTGTTGACTATGCTTTTTCGGAATCTAGTTTGGCCCCTGATTCCTTGCCTCCTGCTCCCAGGAAACCTGACCGATATTACGGGGTCCCTGAGTCACACAAATTCCTTTTTAAAAATCCTATTGCGGATCCAGAGACTCTTTCACAGGGCCCAAGGGCATTAAGGCTTCTACTGCTAAAAATCCTACCCCTTCTGATAGAGACTCCAGGGTGCTAGATAGATTCATAGGTTCATACTAGGCTATCTGCCCTAGGGCATTTATAAGCCTAGCCAGAGTGTGTTTGGCTTTCACCACCCATTTTAAATTAATTTTGCTATGCCCTTTTTCGAGGTTAGTATACTGTGCCTCTGTCTAACAGTGACATAGAAGTGATACTCGGGGTAAACCTACGATCTCCCATACACTCATCAAGATTCCTCTTGAAGAGAGTCAATGAGGGACTCTGCCTAACCTGGACTGGGATTTTATTCCAGAGTGAAGGGAGCCTCTGGGTTATGAATCTGTCCTTCCAGCATGTACTATTTATTTCAGTGCTGAGGTTCAAGTCTCTCGAGCGTGTAGCTCGATGGGATTTGGATTTTCTGAGGTGCAGCATGTCCATTAATTCCGGGTTGGACATGGCTTTATACGACAGGCACAGATCGCCTCTGAGCAAGCGGTATGCCACTGAGTAGAGCTGGAGTTTCTTTAACCGGGCAGCATATGACATCTGTTTGAGCCCTTTGATCCTCTTGGTGAGGTACTTTTGGGGTCTTTCCAGTTGCTGCAGGTGTCTGGTAAGGTACATCCCAAAAGGGGCATTGTACTCAATTATGGGCCTGATGAGGGATGAGTAAAGAGGCACGATGACCTCCCCTGATCTAGATGTGAATCCCTTCATGATTAGGTGGGCTATATAAAATGTTTTTCTAACCACTTTGGCCACGTGGTTCTCAAATGAGAGATTGCTATCAACTCGGGTCCCCAGGCCCCTAATTACTTCTTCTGTACTTCATGGATTACCACCTATGTGGTAATTTGTGGGCACTTTGTTTTTGCCAAAGGGGATGACTATACACTTTTTGGTGTTTAGCTTAAGGCCATGGCTCTGGCACCAGTTGTCTGTTTCTGTGAGGCCCTTTTGGAGGATGCTTGTGTCGGCTGGAGAGTCGATTATGGCACCCAGTTTGTAGTCATCTGCGAACTTGGTCAGCCACAGTCCTTCCGTGTTGGCCTGTACCTCCGAGAAATATATACCGAACAAGAGAGGTCCCAGGACTGAGCCTTGTGGGACACCACTTGTAACTGGTTTGGAGTCTGACATGGCTCCAGCAATTCTAACCATGTGGGTTCTGTCCTTGAGCCAGTTTGTAACCCATCTAGTGACATAGGGGTTTATATTTAAGCTGGTGAGCTTATCTATAATGCCCAAGTGGGGTATTGTATCGAAGGCTTTTGTGAGGTCCAGGTAGGCTGTGTGGACCACCTTCCCCTCGTCAATGGCCTTGGTGACTGTTTCAAAGAAATCAACCAGGTTTAAGAGGCAGGATCTGCCCTTAACAAAGCTGAACTGGGTAGGATCCAGTGTCTGTAGGTCCCCAATATCTTTATTTATGAGGTCCATGATGATCCTTTCCATAGCTTTGCAGACCAAGTTAGTCAGGCTTATGGGGCGATAGTTTCCAGGATCCGTTGAGGCACCACCTTTGTGGAGAGGGACCACTGTTGCTGTACGCCACTCTTTGGGTGCATATCCTGTAGTAAGGCTGAGATTGATCAGTAGTTTTATGTTTGGGTTTAGCTCTTCTTGGAGTTCATGTAGACGCAGCCCGGGACACCGTCTGGTCCCATTGATGCGGTGTTTTTTTGCTTTGGAGAGGGCGGCTCTTACCTAAGCATCTGAGATGTCAGGGGGGCAGCACTCTGCTGGGATAGATATTTGCCCTTTTGGTGGGGGGGGGGGTTGCACTGAACCTGTCAGCTAGGATATTGGGAATGTCTGTGGGTTCGGTGTATTTTTTGTCATTTTGGACTAATTATGAGCATATCTGGGAATTCCCACCCAGGTTCCTAACATAACTAAAGAAAGCCTTGTGATTATCCTTAGTGTCCTGTGCAATTTTTCTCTCAAAGCTGGCCTTAGACGATTTTATGAGTGCCCGTAGTTTTTTGCTAATATGGGTAAGAAGGTTTACACTTCGGCAACCTTGGCCATTAGGGCTTTAAACTGTCAATTTCATATGTTAAAGCATCAGCAGTTATTGGATTGCTTAAACAGAAAATAATGTTGATTCCTGACTGTGTGGAAAATAAAGAATTACAGGATTTAATGCATTCTGCTGAACAGGTTGGAAAACATACTTTGCAATGTAGATTTGATTAATTAGAGGCCTCTTGCAGGGCTGCTGTTACTGGGTCTGTGCTCAGAAGGCATGTTTGGTTTAAGGAGCAATCTTTGCCTGATCGTGTTAAAGCTAAATTGTTGGATGCTCCCTTAAATCAGGACCGCCTGTTTGGCAACAAGGCTGAGGAAGTTCTTAAAAAGATGGAAGATAAAGCTTAATCTATACAAACTGTTAAAGATTTCTTACAAGTTCTGCCTCCTAGATTCAGTAGGCACTGGCCCTCTAAGAATTGGTCCTCTCCAGCCCCTTCCAGGTCTTCTAAAGCCAAACCCAGACACAGCAGAAACCCCAGGTTTCAGTCCCAGGGGACACACAAGACTAAACAGTGGGGGGTTTCCACACCCAAATCAGGGAGTAGTAAGACTCCCCCCTATGGAAAACTCTCTCAATGACTTGCTTTTAAAATGTCCAAGCACTTCCCAACTGAATGCTCCTTTAGGCGGAAAGATTGGTCTGCAGGCCAAAAACTGGGAACTCATTACCCAGGACAAATGGGTTTTAAATATAGTGTCCCAAGGATACAGATTTCACTTCCACACCTTACCAACACCAAGCAGGTGGCCAGATCTACCCCCAAATCAGTGGGCAGAGGCCCAAAATCAAGTACTCTCTCTCTTAAGCATGGGGGCTATTCTGTTGGTACCAGAAGAGGAAAAGGGACGAGGTTTCTATTCGAGACTTTTTCTGGTACCCAGAAATAGCAATACATGGCGTCCGATCCTGGACATTTCTACTCTAAATACCTTTCTGGTGATTCCAAAATTCAAGATGCTGACTCTTCACCAGCTGCTTCCTATGCTAGGCAAAGATGCATGGCTGGCAACACGACTTAAAAGAAGCATAGCTGCACATCCCTATCAGGGAGTCTTGCAGAAAGCACCTATGCTTCAAAGCAGGCTACATGCATTATCAGTTTTCTACACTGCCCTTTGGCTTATCTACTGCGCCCAGGGTATTCACAAAGTGCCTAGCTCCGGTCATTGCATTTTGCAGGCAAAGAAATATTCAGATATACCCATACCTGGACGATTATCTAATTCAGGCAGAAAGCCAGGACATACTTTTGAATCATCTGGCCTTTGTTCAAAGTGTACTGACTTGTCTGGGGTACACCATAAACGAAAAGAAATCACACCTGGTACCCTGTCAACAAATTATATTCCTGGGAGCAAGCTTGAATACAGCTTCCCAGATGGCGTTCCTCACACCCGAGAAACGGATTCTTTTGACAACCTACTTCAAAGAAGTGGCCACAAAATCCCAGTTATCTGAAAGGCATATACTGCAAGCCTTGGGTTCTTGGCCTCCTGCATTCTTCTAATTCCATATGCAAGACTGCATATGAGGAATCTGCAATGGTATCTCAAAAACCTATGGTGTCAACATTCACAGGATCTAGAAGCAATGATTCCTATCATACCTTGCCTATGCCTAGAGTTCCTTTGGTGGGCAGAGGCCTGCCACCAAAACAAAGGACTGCCATTCACACTACCCCCTGCCGCCCAAACCTTGACAACAGACGCACCAGACTATGCATGGTGGGCTCACCTGGCAGGGAAGTGCATTCAAGGCAAATGGAACCCAAGTCAAATACACCTATACATAAATCAGAAGGAAATGTTAGCTGTACAGAATGCTCTGACAGCCTTCATGGACCACATTCTTCCAGGACAACTAATGGTAAAGACGGACAACACCATGGTCATGTGGTACGTAAACAAGTAGGGGTGGGGGGTACCCATTCTTACCCCCTCTGCAAACTAGCCATGGCATTGTGGAACACAGCCTTGAGCTACCGAGTGAATCTACAAGCTCAATTCCTGTCAGGACAATTAAATACACTGGCAGATGGACTAAGCAGCAACCTTATGGATTCACACGAGTGGAAACTGGAACCAAGGATTTTCAACATGTTGACAAGCAAATGGGGGGAGCCCAGATATAGACCTGTTTGCCTCCCCCCAGAACCATCAATTGGAAAAATTTTGAACAAGGATTCCCCACAAACTAGCTTGGAAAGTGGATGCTCTATCGTTCAGCTGGAAAAACCTATCAGTTTATGCCTTTCCTCCTCTGCCTCTACTCTCCAAAGTACTACTAAAGATCAAACAGGACAAGCCAAGGATGATCTTAATTTCCACAGACTGGCCACGACAACACTGGTACCCCCTCCCGCACAGTATGTCATGCTTGGCCCCATGGCACCTGCCTCAGATTCCTTCCTTGTTGTCTCAGCAGGAGAACCAGATTCTGCACCCTCAGCTGCAAACCCTGAACCTAGCAGCCTGGCTAATTACCTAATTTCTCCTTTACCACCCCTCAGCAAATCAGTGATAGATATCATTTTAGAGGCTAGGAGGCCTAGTACTAGAAAATCTTATGCTGCAAAATGGAAAAGATTTTGTACCTGGAACCAATCTCAAGGGATGATGAGTGCAGCAGTGCCCAGTTTACCTCAGATTCTATAATATTTGACTGAGATGTTTCATAAGGGCTTGTCCTTTTCCTCCATCAAAATCCATGCCAGCTCCATTTCAGCTCATTATAACACAGAGCCTCCCCTCTTCTCTCACCCACTGCTCAAGCAGTTCCTCAGAGGGGCCAAAAATTTAAGTCCACCCAGGAGAGTGCCAACTCCTGCCTGGGACCTTAACTTTGTCATGGAGAAACTCACTCTTCCTCCTTTCGAGCCAGCTGCTACTGCAGATTTAAAATTCCTTTCCTGGAAAACAGCTTTCCTTTTAGCAATCACTTCTGCAAGATGGGTATCTGAATTACAGGCACTTATGGCAGTGGAGCCTTTCATCATCTTTCATGCGGACAGGGTGTTCCTCAGAACCAGTCCCTCCTTCATGCCCAAGGTGGTATCCAGTGTGGCTCTTAATCAGTCCATTCATTTGCCTACCTTCTTTCCTAACCCACAGAACAAAGTGGAACAGATACTGCATTTCTTAGATGTGCACAGACAACTTAAGATTCTACTTGGACAGGACTAAACCTCAAAGGAAATCTGAACAGCTGATGGTGGCATTTGCTGCAGGGACAGAGGGGAAAGCTATTTCAAAGCAAACCATTTCACAATGGATAGGCCACTGCATTCATTTCTGCTATAAGCACCATGGAAAACCTTATCCCACAGGGCATCAGATCCCATTCAACCAGGGCTGCATCTACCTCTACAGCCTTTCTCAGGGGCGGTCCCTACAAGGGACATCCTAGAAGCTGTTACATGGAGTTCTGTACATACTTTCACCAACCATTACCCTTTGCCAATTTTCTCTAAATCTAGAGCTGGTTTTGCCTCGGTAGTCTTACAGGGCCTTATAGCTGGTCCTAATTCTATTTAATTTCCTCCACCCAACCTTAGCTTTGGGAATCTACCCAAATGTAATGACTGCAACAGTGAAACACGAAGAACATAGTACAATTGTGTACACTTAACATAAATGTAGATGTTCGAGTGTATTCACTGTTGTAGTCCTGGTTACCCTCCTGCCAGCCCCCTTTCTTCTTTTGGCTATACCTCTACTCTCACTTAGTGCTCAAAAAGCTTTTTGGTGTATTTGCTTTTTTATTGGAGGTATATCCTTGTATTATAGATTTATTTGCTTCCCATTAGGGGGGCACCTGACATTTGGGACAAGAAAAACTGACGTAATGGCGTCAGCTGCATGTTTTATACTCCTGACGACCTGACGCCATGGAAGAAGGGACAGCTACTGACACAGGACCCAAGACTTTGTTAATCAGGCCGACTGAGGGCTACTGCAAGCAGATAACCCAAATGTAATGACTGCAACACTGAATGCACTCGAACAACTACATTTATGTTAAGTGTACACAACTGTACTTTCTGTGCACACCTTCACCAAGCATTACCACCTGCCTATCTTTTCCAAATCCAGGGCGGGTTTTGCAACGGCAGTCCTGCAGGGCATACTAGCCAGCCCCAACTCTTCTTGACTGCCTCCACCCTTTTTTCAGCTTTGGGAATCAACCCAAGTGTGGTGACTGCAACAGTGAAACACGAAGAACATAGTACAGTTGTGTACACTTAATGTAGATGTTCGAGTGTACTGTTGCAGTCCTGGTTTCCCACCTTCCAGCCCCCTTCTCTCTCTCTCTCTCTCTCTCTGTTTATTACTCACCCCTTACAGGGCTATTGGTATTTACTTTTTACTGGTGTTTTTTTCCCACCATAACGTAGCTCCCTATTTGGGGGGCTCCTGACATTTGGGGCAAGAAAAACTGATGTAATGGCGTCTGCTGCCTGTTTTTATACCCCTGACATCAGTCCTGAAGTGACAGCAACAGACACAGAAATACTAAGTCTCTGTATTCGGGCCGACTGAGGGCTACCTGCAGGCAGATAACCCAAGTGTGATGACTGCATCAGTGAATACACTCAAACATCTACATTTATGGTAAGTGTACACAACTGTACTTTATTCATGTCACTTTCCCATCCCCTGTTTTCTAGTCTTTTGCTCCCTATGACTAGTTGCTCATCAGTCAATTTATATCTCTTCTTTGTCTCTTCTCCCATGTGTCCCTACCTCCATTTTCAGTTTTTGTATGCATGCTGTATTTGTTCGTCTACTCCTGCTTCCTTCCGTATACCCTCCTTCCTACCCACACCTTTCCATGCTTCATTTCCCATCTACTTTTCAAAAAATAAGTAAAATAAAATAAAATATACCCTTCTCCACCACCACCAGCACTCATTCTTTCTCTTGTCCTGTATGTTCCTCTGCTTTTTCTTCCTCATTTCTGCCTGTTCTATATCCCCATTTTACTTCAAATTTATATAATAAAATCTGCTGGGACTTTGCTGTGCTGACCTGCTATAGGCTATCCATTGCACCCATTTAGCAGCTATGGAGTACTGCATACCTCTGTCCCCAAGTCATGTGATCACACATACTGCAGTCAGATCAGTTGTGCCATTATTGCACCCACAAGATTTATTATGCAGCACTGTCTTTGGGATTTATGCACTGTGACAGCAGCCATGCATGCCTGTTCTCCCTTGTGCTGCATTAAGTTTTAAACTTAGTGTTTACCACTTCTGTGTCATGTTCCCCCTTTTTTTTTTTCTTAAACCCCATCCCGGATATGTTTAACTTCATGCAGTAACACTTTATTGTCAAAACAGTCTAAATTCCCTTTTAATGGATTCAGAAATTGGGAACATTCCCCCTACTTTTAGATAAAAGGATATTCTGTTTAAGCATGGTCACCCTCCCCCTGAAAAGCATCCATTATTTTTAAAAATTACTTCCCCACCTTTATTGTTACACCCCTAACTGACATAATTTACATTTTAGCACTTTCTGATACTGTTCCTCTCTCTCTAAAGCACGTGACAAGAATACTGTTGCTTTATATGCTATCCTCATTACAGTTTAATAATTACCAGCCTTCAACCTAGAATGACTTGCTAAGATCCAGAAAATATTACACTTAGGTTCTGGAATACTGAATCATTTGTGGCCTGGTAGCCTATGTACAGGATATTTTTTGGACACATACTGTAGAGTACAATAAGACAGATGCAGGTTATATGAATGTGGAAAATGAGATTCTGATTGCAGTCTGCTCTCCACCTCAGGTGTTTCTGATTTGTCTCATAGTTTTTCCCAATCCATTCCAAGTTCTGTGACATTTTGAGAAAAGGTGGTGAATTACTGTCACCAAATAATTGCTGTCGAGTTACAGACTTAACTTCAGAAAATGATTGTTCAAGATTTCCTAATAACTTTCTAATTCACTATTGTCAATATTTTAAAAAATGTTCCCAATCTGGGGCCTACGTCCTTCATTATTTTTGAATTTGCCCTGATTTTGAACAGAAAAGTTTGAAAGCTATGGACTGCCATAGACCTGTTGACTGCTGAAAGCATGTTGTGTTGGGGATTGCTTTTACAAATGATTTCAGGCTTACCTTTCAGACAGGACTTTTGCAGTCATAACAGAGGAAGCCTGCTGTCCAGGCAGGTATACTTTGGAGATCAGTATTACAGCTTATCAGCCTTCATTCATTCATAAATTGTGTTTCATGGGTTGCCCAGGTTCCACATCATAAGTTTATACTGAGTGTCTTCCCTGTGATACAGGAGATAAAAACTGCAGATCTGGCGAAGTATGATACTCAAACTGACTTTGTCAAACAGCCCAAATGACTTTGCAGAAACAAACTGATACTCAGCTATAGCAAGTCTTTCACCTTGCTGCTTAAAAACTAATCAAAGGTTGTTGCAGTTGGATGGCTTGGACATAAGGGACCCAAAGAGCATTCTAATTATGCAAGTCGATAAATTACTGTGGGTCTGGTTGAATCATAGCTTAGCATCTAAATTTCATGCTAAATTTGTAATGGATAAGATTCTGACACAGCTAAAAAGTAAGCTACAAAGCTGCAAGCCTTTTGACACCCAGAGCAAGATTAGAGTTTGCACTGTTTCTGTTCGCAATAAATTCATCCTGTAATGCTCCATCCGGGCTACAATTCTCTGTGAGCAAAGTGTCTTGTTTTATCACCTTAGTGAAGGCTGAACAGAGGCAACTGACTTCCAGCAACTCCAAGAACTCATGCCTACTGAATTCTGTAACATTTAAATTACTTCACCTAGAGCAGTGCTGTCAACTTGCTCAGATTGGAGGTATCGCAACATGACTGCCCCACTGGGGTCAGTAGAACAGGAATCATTATAGGTTCATAGCTGTGTATTAGGCTAATGGCCCTGGGGCCTTTACAAGTCTAGCCATAGGATTACCCTGACATTGTGCCACCCAACCTTAGTTCCCAGTCCCTCTGTCGAGTAGAGCCACTAGAGTTATCCCTGGGGTGAATTTTCTATGTCCCATCTACTTATCAAGACTTCTCTTGAAGAGGGTCAGTGAGGTGCTTTGCTTGACATGTGTGGGAAGTCTGTTCCACAGCATGGGCAGTCTCTGGGTTATGAACTTGTCCCTCCAGTACAGTCTGTTGATTGTGGTAATGAGGTTGAGGTCTCGAGCGTGTGGTGCGGAGGGATTGGGATTTCATTAGATGTATAATTTCTAACAGAAGTGGGTCAGACATGGCTTTGTAAGTCAAGCAAAGATCGCCTTTAAGTAGACGATATGAGACAGAGAATAGTTGTAATTTTTTGAGTCTGTCCATTTAGGACAAGTGTTTAAGGCCTATGATCCTCTTTGTGAGGTACATTTGCAGCCTCTTCAGTTGTTGCAAGTCTAGTGAGGTACATGCCAAATGGAGTATTGTACTGGATGATTGGCCTAATGAGGGAAGAGTAGAGAGAGAGACAATGACCTCTTTCTTCCTGGATACAAAACCCTTAGTAATGAGATGTGACGCACAGAAGGACTTTGTGACCACAGTGACAATGTGGTGATCAAAAGAGGTTGCTGTCAGCCTGTGTTCTCAGATCTCGTATAATGCCTTCTGTGTTAAGTGGACTACCATTGATGTGTTAATTCATGGGAACCGGGTTTTTCCCAAAGGGGGTGACAACAAATTTTTTAGCCTTGAGCTTAAGGCCATGGTTCTGACACCAGTCGTTGGTCTCTTTGAGGCCATTCTGTAGGATGTCAGCATCACTTGGGGAATTAATAATAGCTCCCAACTTGCAGTCGTCTGTGAACATGGTTAGCCACAGTCCCTTCGTGTTGGCCTGAACTTCAGACAAGTAGATACCAAACAGGAGAGGACCCAAGACCGAACCATGTGGGACTCCACTTCTGACTAGTCAGCAGTCTGACTTGGAGTCAGCTACTACTTTCACACTATGGATTCTGTCTGTGAGCCAGTTTGCAACCCACCTAGTGATATAGGGATTGATGCCTAGCTTAGTGAGTTTTTCTATGATTCCTGATTGGGGAATGGTATCAAAGGCCTTGGCCAGATCAAGGTAGGCTATATGAACCACCTTGCCTTCATCCACAGCTCTGGTGACTGACTCAGAGAAGTCGAACAAGTTGAGCAGACATAATCTATCCTTCACAAAACCAAACTGTGTGGGATCCAGAGTTTGGAGATTCCCTATATCCTTGTTTATTAGGTCCATGATGATGCTTTCCATAGCTTTGCATATCAGACTTGTCAACCTAATGGGGCGATAGTTCCCAGGGTCTGTGGTCACTCTTCCTTTGTGGATAGGGATGACTGTAGCAGTGCACCATTTGGTAGGGACAAAGCCTGAGGTGAGGCTGTCTTTGAACAGGGCACACAGGTGAGGTGCCAGTTCACTCTGTAGTTCATGTAGAACACAGCCAGGGATATTGTCATGTCCCATAGAAGTTGTATTCTTGGCCTTGGACAGTGCTGTTTTAACCTGTGCAGCAGTAATACTGGGTGCCTGGCAATCTACTGGTATTGTGATTGGTTCTTTGGGGGGAGGGGTAAAGTTGCCACTGAATCTGTCGGCCAGTATATTGGCAATATTTGTTGGCTCGGTATAGGAGGAGCCATTGTGCAGTAGCTCGGAAAAATATGGGTATTGCCGTGGAGATTTTTTACATAACTATAGAAGGCCTTGTGGTTGTCTTTGGGTCTATATTAGATCATCGAATGCTTAAAAAAGCCAACGGTGATTAATTGACCCTATGTAAGCGAAAGCTTGCAATGTCAAATTGTCAGAACAGCGATTCCCCCCCCCCCCCCCCCAAGGGAAAAAAATCGCTGTTCCAACAAAAAGAAAAAAGAAAACATTTTAAACATTACATTGTTAGGGGCTTCGCCACCCACACTCCCCCCTACTTAAATATACCAACTCGGACACCACACTACAGTGCTGAAAACGGCAAAGTAACAAAACGGCCAACCAAATTCTTTCCCAGGGAAAGAATTTGCTTAATAGCCACTTCGATATTTTGCCTTTTCAGTCTTTAAAGTTCGACCTAGATGCATTCTTTCGAATGTGTCTTCGTTCTTCTAATAGGAACTTGTTGTCATTTACTATCTGCTGCAATTCAGTTTTCATAGCTAGCCTTACCGGATTTGATGAGAGATCTCAACTTTTTATTGAGACTGATAAGGGAATTTTTCCGCCTTATTCCGCATCAGTTTCCCCCTCCTGTTGTAGAGTTTATTTATGGCAGGAGACCACCAGATTGGCTTCCCTTTTTTGGAGGAGAGCGTCTTGGTTCTATTGTTTATGGCGAGATCCATGCATTGGTGTATGTATTCGTGCATTGGTGTATGATTTAGCGGTGATGCAACTATTCTCCATTTGCATGGGTGGCATGAAGTTAGCCACCTCTGTTTTTTGAAGCTTAAAGTTTGTGTTGGAGAAGTTTTTCATGGTGGTTACCTTTGCGTGGGGTGGGGGTATGTGGATTTCTAAGATGATTAGTTTGCAGTGGGATCTAACCAGGGAGGAGTTGACTATTGGTGTAGAGCAACAGCGGCCCATGTTAGTAATGACTAGGTCAAGGATGTTGCTACCTCTAGTCGGGGTAAGAATGAGCTGGTCCAGCGCATTGGAATTAATAAATTCCAGGAAACAGACAAGTGTATTGGTACATGAGTAGCTTTCCCAGTTAATGGAGGAGTAGTTGAAGTCTCCCACTATGAGAGTGTTAGGTTGGACCCTAATATTCTCCAGGGTGCTTAGGAACTTGGAGTGTGAGTCTTGGGACATGGTTGGGGACCTATAGCAGGCTACAACCTGAATCGCTGTCTTACCCAATGTTAGCTGCACCTGAAATATCTCAGATGCGTTATGTTGGGCTACTAGCCTGGAGGTATGCACATCCTTTATGATAATGGAAACACCACCGCCTTTGGAGCTTCAGTCCAAGTTCTGTAGCTGAAAGGTGTGGAATGAATTATAGCCTGGTAGTGCAGGGGTGCTTTCTGCTGCCTTGAACCAGGTCTCTGTTACAGCACAAATGTCGATGTTCTCCATTTTAAGGAGTGCTTCGAGCGAGTGCATTTTGAGATTTAGACTTCTAGCATTAAGCAGCATGACAGTCAGATTGCATTTGTTTGTAGTTGTTACGGTGATAATTTGTTCTTTGGAACACGGGCTAAAAAAGTCACTATAAAGGTGGCAAGAGCCATGGCCAGTATCTGGAAGCCCAGTGGTGACAGATGCAGGCCGTCTCTGGCAAAGCATCGAGGTCAGTCAACCATGTTATCCCAGGCAGACAGATACTGGATTCCCTTAGAAAGACACCAAAACCTTAGCCAATTGTTGAAATCAATCATTTTCTGCTTGTACTGTGGTATCATTCTGGGTGATGCTAGGATGCTGCTCAGGGCTAGGGTCATACCTGCCTGGGCTATATAATTCGAGAGCTCCTCCATGTCCCTTTTCATGTAGTCCAGGGAGGGTATATCTCAGGTCATTCACACCCACATATACAATGACAGAGTCATATTTGTACTTGTTGAGGGACCTCAATGCATGCATTATGTGGTGGATCTTGGCACCTGACAGGCAGCTGTTACTTTCTCCTTATTCAGCCTAGTGAGTGGCACATCAGTGTGCCTCACTATCGAATCACCTATGACTAGTGTGTTGGGCATGCTGTTTTGCCTTAGGGGTTTGGTTGAGTGGCACACTGTTTAGGAGAGTTATGCATCTTGTGATTATTGTTGTGTTGTGGTGTTCGAGTGCATTTCTGCCGTGGAGGTCTCTGCTGTTTGGGTAGATTTTTATTGAGAGCCTCCACAAAAGTGGGTGTGTGGTTTGTGTTTTTATGTGAAGTCAGTGCTGGTGTGTGTTCTGGAGGGCTGTGTGTTATATGTGGTGTGGTGCAAGTGCTGACTTTCTCCTCTTGGCCAGGTATTCCAGTCTTGGCTGGAGAGTTCGTGGCTTCCAATTTGGGTATACAAGTTCATCTTCCGCAAGTCTGAATGTTGGGAGGTAAGAGGAGTCTGTTGTCTGTATACATGAGGCAGTTGCTACATTGCCTCAGTATGCCCAAGTTCACCAGGTTAATAGGAGAAAGCACAGGGAACTGACCTTTAGATATGCCTGGAGGGGTGGGCATTAATAATAAGTACTAGAGCTGTTTCCTTGTTGAACGTTTAGTGCTGGTAGCACTTTTGTGTGCTGCAATAATTGCTATAAGAAGTTTGGTAAAGTGCTAGAATAA
>NC_056735.1:1277872659-1277882659 GCF_019279795.1 Protopterus annectens
CTTCTTCCCACACCGTGCTGCCCAGACCCTCACCACAGATGCATCAGCGTAAGCTTGCGGTGCACACCTGAATGGCAGGTGCATATAGGGCCAATGAAACCCCCAGCAACTCCCTTTGCACATCAGTTAAAAACAGATGATGGCTGTGCAGCAGGGCTTGATAGCTTTCAAACCCCTTCTCTCTCCAGGGGTTCTCCTGATCAAAACAGACAACACCACTGTGATGTGGTACATCAAGAAGCAGGGAGAGACTCAATCCTACCCACTGTGCAGGCTGGCCATGACACTTTGGTTCACAGCCTCTTCCATGCAAATACACCTGTTAGCACAATACCTGCCAGGCTCTCTCAACTCCCTGGCAGATCAATTAAGCAGAAAGCTCTTGGACCCCCACGAGTGGCAGCTCAACAGAAACACCTTCGTTCTAATAGCTCAGAAATGGGGAACCCCAGAGGTCGACCTCTTTGCCTCCCACACCAACCATCAGCTTAGCAAATTCTGCACCAGGGAGCATCACTGCATGGCTTGGAAAGTGGATGCCCTGTCCTTCCCCTGAGTAAACCTCTTGGTCTATGCCTTTCCTCCCCTACCTCTCATTCCCAGGGTACTGCTCATAATAAGGGAGGAAAAAACAAGGACCATGTCCTTCAAGAATGCAACTGCAGTCCTTACATATGGGTTGTCCTGCCTCAGGCAGCCCTCAGTCGGCCGGATTCCAAAGTCTGGGTCCAGCGTCGGCTGATGTCGCCTCCTCCCCGACATCAGAGCGGCTGGGGTATAAAAGCATCAGCCGACGCCATCTTCCTCAGTCTTTCTTGCCGCGCGGTGCCCGAAGCAGAAGCAGTTCGCAAGTGCCGGTCGGTCAGCTCCTGTGTTTTCAGTATCCAAAGTCATCAAAAAGCTAAGTACCCCGTTGGGGAACCTTTTTTTGTCTCAGCCGATGTCAGATAAAACTGCAAAAGTTAATAACTGTTTGTCTTGTGGTAAACAAATACCTCATAAGGACTTCCATTCTTACTGCCTTCCCTGCCTTGGCCCAGACCACGACGTCTCGGCCTGTGCTGCCTGTGCTTGCTTCAACAAGCGCACACTCAGGCGCCGGGCAGAATTTGCTGAAGACTTTTTTGGCGAAAAATACTCGTATATCATGCCGTCGGAACAACCGACAACACATATTTCCAAAAAACGGAAGGACCAGGACCGACATTCTCAGCCCGCGACTTCCACCGACACCACGCCAAAACCTACCGCGAGTGCATCGGTCTCTTCTGGGGTGGTTATTCCACCGCTCCAGACCGACGACACCGCTTTACCGTTCTCTTCGGCCCCGGAGCCTATGCCGGTGCCGGTTGTTGATTTTCCCCCAGAAGCTGAAGCCCAGGATTTGCCCGAGACCATACCGGTGGACAAAGTTACTCCAGCACGTGGGGCAGCTAGACCTCCGGTGTCCATGTCAATCAAGGCCTACACACGTGCTAAGGCTGCCAGCCAGTCTAAGTCTCACCCTCCTAAGACTCTTTCTCAGGGTCCCACTACTGATAAACAGATCATGACTTTAGCTGCAGATCTAATTTCCTTAATCAGAGGTTCCCAGGCTCGTCCTGACAGAGGTTCTCAGCCGCCCTCAGACAAAAGGCCCAGGGTTGAACAGACGGACACCCTTTCTTCAGATGAGGCCTCCGGTGACTCTGATCACTCAGATACCCAGGAAGAGTCCTTTCAGGCCTACGAGGATTCTGATGCGGAGGAATCTATTCCTTCTGCCTCCCCTCCTGAGGATATTTCTTTTGGGGAAATTCTCCACTCCATGAGAGAGCATTTTCAGTGGCAGGGCCAGGAATTCTCCGACTCCAGGAAAAGGCTTCGTACCTTCCTCAAGCTTCCCCAGCACAGGCCTTTAGCTATCCCTCCAGTGTTAGATGTATTGGATGATGTGTACTCAGATTCGAGTGCTTCTCCAGATTCTCTCCCTCCTGCTCCTGTTAAGCCAGACAGATACTACAGGGTTCCTGAAACTCATAAACATCTTTTTAAGGCCCATTCTGTTGATCTAGAAACTATTTCCCAGGGACCCAAAGGAGTAGCCACCTCCACGGCCAAAAATCCTTTGCCCGCAGACAGGGAATCTAGGGCCCTGGAGAGGTGGGGCAAAAAAGTTTATACCTCAACCACCCTTGCCATGAGGGCCCTTAACTGCCTTTTTCATATGTTTCAGTATCAGGATTTCTTGATGGATGATTTGCAGAAAAAGTTAGCCTCTCCTGAGCCTTTAGATAGGAAGGCCTTGCAGGATTTGGTTCATAATACACAGCAGGTTAGCAATCATTTTCTTCAGTGTGGTTATGATGCATTGGAAGCTTCATGTAGGGCAGCTATGACAGGGGCCGTCATACGTAGACATGCATGGTTGAAAGAACAGGCATTGCCAGATCATGTTAAAGTAAAGCTTCTAGATGCACCTCTGGAAAAACACAAGCTATTTGGTGCTATTGCTCAGGATGTGTTGAAATCAATTGAGGAGAAGGCTAAATCAGTGCAGACAGTCAAAGATTTCCTCCAGGTTCAGCCACCGAGGTTCAGCAGGAATTGGCCTTCAAAGAATTGGTCCTTTCCAGACACTGACAAGTTTCAAAGGGGAAAGAACAGGCGTGCCCGAGGGAGAGGGCAGTACCGAGGCTCCTACAGGGGACGCCAATGGCAACCAACTAATCAGAGAAGTGGAGCAGGGACTTCCACTGCTACCCAGGGACAATCACAATGACTTTATTTTGACACCGCCGACCAAGGCTCAAAGAGAAGCACCTTTAGGCGGAAAATTATCTTTATTTTCAAAAAATTGGCACATTTTAACAAGGGACAAATGGATTCTGGACATAATAGACCAAGGCTACAGTTTCCAGTTCCATACTTTACCAACAAGACAAGGCATGCCAAACCTGCCACAAAATCAAAGGGCAGAGGCATTCGTACAAGTTGCAAAGCTGTTACAAATCAAAGCAATAGAAAAGGTTCCTCCTCAGGAACAAGGCCAGGGATTCTACTCAAGACTGTTCCTTGTTCCAAGAAAAGAAAATCAATGGAGACCTATTCTCTAAACACTTTTCTCATTGTACCAAAATTCAAAATGCTGACGCTACAGCAACTCCTTCCCATGCTGGGCAAGGGGTCTTGGCTGGTTACTCTGGACCTCAAGGAGGCATACCTGCATGTCCCAATCAGACACAGTTGCAGAAGATACCTCAGATTTCTTGCAGGTTCAGAGTATTATCAATTCTCAGCATTGCCCTTTGGCTTATCTACTGCGCCCAGAGTGTTCACGAAATGCCTGGCATCAGTAATTGCACACTGCGGACTCCAGGGGATACAAATATACCCTTACCTGGACGACTGCCTTATACAAGCGGACAGCAAGCAAGCCTAGGCAAAAAACTTGAATTATGTCATTCACTTACTACAGGCTCTGGGATACACAGTCAACATTCAAAAATCAAGACTACTGCCATTCCGACAAATAATTTTTCTAGGAGCCAAACTAGACACAAAATCTCAAATGGCTTACCTCACAGAAGAGAAGCAAGAACAATTACCAGATTACTTCAAAAGCCTAGCAAAGCTCACCCACATGACTGCAAGGAAAATCCTGCAGGCCCTGGGTTACATGGCATCTTGCATTCTATTGATTCCACTGGCAAGACTACACATGAGAAAACTGCAATGGTACCTAAAAAATTTATGGTCTCAACACAGCCACAACTTAGAAGAAATTATCCCACTCATCCCATGTCTACAAAGGGAATTTTTGTGGTGGGCCCAAGCAAGCCAGTTAAACAAAGGTATGCCTTTCAACAAACCTCAAACAAGCCAAACCATTACAACAGACGCCTCAGACCATGGATGGGGGGCGCACATGGAAGGCAGATGCATTCAAGGGCAATGGACCCCCTGGGAAGTGCATCTACACATCAATCAAAAAGAGATGTTAGCAGTAATTCATGCAATCGAGGTCTTCGGAAAATATCTTCAACAAGGTCAACTGCTAATAAAGACTGTCATGTGGTATATAAACAAGCAGGGAGGTACTCATTCTTACCCCCTCTGCAGACTAACAATGACTCTTTGGGAAAAATCCCTGAAACTGAACATACAGCTGCAATCCCAGTTTGTTCCGGGCAAGGACAATGTTCTGGCGGACAGTCTAAGCAAAAACATCCTGGACCCGCATGAATGGATGTTGCATCCAGACATTTTTGCACAAATAACTCAGGCATGGGGGAGGCCGGACATAGATCTCTTTGCCTCACACCTCAATCATCATCTGAAAAAGTTCTGCTCGAGGACACACCATCCACAAGCCTGGAGAATGGATGCTCTCTCCTTCAGCTGGAACTCTCTAACAATCTATGCATTCCCACCTCTACCATTAATAACCAAGGTGCTTCTGAAGATCAAAGCAGATCAACCGAAAGGCATTTTAATAGCTCCAGAATGGCCAAGACAGCACTGGTATCCATTACTAAGGAGCATATCCTGCACCAAGCCGTGGCCCCTGCCTCAATGGCCTCTACTTTTGACCCAGCACAATTACAGGATGGTTCATCCCAACCTGCAAACTCTGCAGCTGACAGCTTGGAGGGTTCCATGAATTCTCCCCATATGTCTCTCTCCAAGGAAGTTCAACAGATCTTATTGGAAGCATGCAGACCTTCCACCAGAAAGACTTATTCAGCTAAATGGAAGAGATTCAACATCTGGAATACCAACAAGGGTTAAGATGCATCAGTATTGAGCATCCCACAGATACTAGAATACTTGGCAGAAATGCTGCATAACGGACTTTCCTATTCTTCCATAAAAATACACGCTTCAGCAATTTCAGCAAAGTACAACACTGATCCACCTGTGTTTTCACATCCTTTGCTAAGACAATTTCTAAGAGGGATAAAGAATATCAAACCTCCCAGAAAACCACCAGTGCCTGCATGGGACCTCAACTTCGTGTTGGAAAAGTTAACTCTTCCACCTTTTGAGCCAGCAGCATCTTCAGAATTGCAATTTCTTTCCTGGAAAACAGTTTTCCTGTTGGCAATTACCCCAGCAAGAAGAGTTTCGGAGATACAAGCCTTCATTGCAGTACCTCCATTTCTCATTTTTCATCAGGACAGAGTTTCTTTAAGAACCAATCCCTCTTTTATGCCAAAAGTGATATCCAGGGTGTCTCTAAATCAAGCAATTCACCTGCCTACCTTCTTCCCCAATCCTCAAAATAAAGGGGAAAAGTTGCTACACACTTTGGACATACACAGACAACTACGCTACTACTTGGACAGAACAAAGGCCAACAGAAAGTCTGACCAGCTATTTGTAGCATACGCTGCTGGAGTGCAAGGAAAGGCAATTTCCAAACAAACAATTTCAAAATGGATTGGTCATTGCATCAGATTCTGTTATTCTTTCCATGGAAAGGGTGTGCCAGCCAATATTAGGCCACACTCCACCAGAGCTACAGCCACCTCCACAGCCTTTCTAAGAGGGGTGGCTACAAAGGACATTCTAGAAGCTGCTACATGGAGCTCCGTGCATACATTTTCCAAGCACTTACAACCTGCCTTTATATTCCAGATCCCGAGCAGGCTTTGCTTCGGCAGTCCTGCAGGGCATTTTAGCTACACCATCCCTATCTTAGAGCCTACCACCCCCAGCTTGGCTATGGTATTCAACCCATATGTAAGGACTGCAGTTGCATTCTTGAAGGACATAGTACAGTTTTGTACCCACCATAAATGTAGATGTCCGATAGATATGCAACTGCAGTCAGGTTTTCCCTCCCTCCTACCCCTCTGTATTTTGGGTCCACTTACCTCCTTTTATAATTAGCTGGGGAGATCTGTTATGGTGTATCTGTTTATTACTGTTGTGTATGTCTGGAATTTTTTATCCAGTTCTAAATTTAGCCTTCCTTGGAGTGCACCTGGCATCTGGGGCAAGAAACACTGAGGAAGATGGCGTCGGCTGATGCTTTTATACACCAGCCGCTGTGACGTCAGGGAGGAGGCGACTTCAGCCGACGCCGGACCCAGACTTTGGAATCCGGCCGACTGAGGGCTGCCTGAGGCAGGACAACCCATATGTAAGGACTGCAGTTGCATATCTATCGGACATCTACATTTATGGTAGGTACAAAACTGTACTATTTTCTTAGCTCCAGACTGGCCCAGACAGCACTGGTACCCCTTGCTGCGCAGCCTGTCCCCACTGCCTCCATGGAATCTTCCTCAGATTCCAAACCTCCTAACCCAGAGGGAAGGGGAATTCATGCACCCCCAATTGCAGGCACTCAGTTTGGCAGCTTGGCTTATACCCAAACCCCTGACCAATCTGCCATCCTCGGTAAACAGGTTCTGGATGTTACCTGAGAGGCCAGACTCCCTAGCACCAGAAAGTCTTATGCAGATAAATGGAAAAGGTTCTGCACTTGGATCCAGGCAAAGGGGGCCAATACGTCACAGCCCTCAATGCCTCTGCTATTTCTGTTCATTTTCCCACTGAGCAGCCTCTTTTTTCACACCCTCTGATTAAACAGTTCCTCAGAGGGGCTAGCAACTTTAGGTCCCCCAGAAGGGTACCAGTGCCAGCTTGGGACCTTAACTTTGTCTTTGAAAAGCTCACAGTGCCCCCTTTTGAACCAGCTTCTTCTGCAGAGCTGACATTTCTTTCTTGGAAGATAGCCTTCCTCCTGGCCATCACTTCAACCAGAAGAGTCTCTGAGCTGCAAGCACTCATGGCTGTAGAATCCTTCATCATCTTCCATCCAGTCAGGGTATCCCTCAGAACTAATCCATCCTTCGTGCCCAAGGTGGTGTCCAATGTGGCTCTCAACCAATCCATCCATTTACCCACCTTATTTCCTAACCCCCAAAACAAGGGGGAAAGGATTCTACACTCTCTAGATGTGCACAGACAGCTCAGATACTATCTGGGCAGAACTAAACCCTTCAGAAAGTCTGATCAGTTGCTGGTTAGCTTTGCTTCAGGGCAGGAGGCAAAGCCATCTCCAAGCAAACCATTTCCAAATGGATAGCACACTGCATACATTTCTGCTACAAACAGCATGACAAGCCTCCCCCCAAGGGGGTCAGGACACACTCCACCAGAGCAGCCTCCACCCAAGGGTGTCAGGACACACTCCACCAGAGCAGCCTCCACCTCTGCAGCTTTCCTCAGCGGAGTCCCCACCAGGGACATCCAGGAGGCTGCCATCTGGACATCTGTTCATACTTTTACCAAGCATTACCACCCAACTGTCTTCTCCAAATCCAGGGCAGGGTTTGGCTCTGTAGTCTTGCAGGGTATGCTAGCCAGCCCCTAGCTTCCTGGACTGCCTCCACCCATTTCCTCAGCTTTGGGAATCTACCCAAATGTGATGACTGCAACAGTGAAACATGAAGAATATAATACACTTGTGTACACTTACCATAAATGTAGATGTTCGAGTGTATTCACTGTTGCAGTCCTGATTTCCCTCCCTCCATCCCCCTTTCTCTTTTTCTTCCTTGTTCTTTTTTCCTTACAAAGGGACGTATTGGTATTTATTTTCCACTGGTGGGGTTCTACCACTAGATCTGGCCTCCGCCTTTGGGGGTTCCTGGCAGGTTAGGGCAAGAAAAACTAATGTAATGGTGTCGGATGCCTTCCTTTATACCACTGATGACCTGACATCAGTCCTCAAGTGACAGCAACTGATGCAGAAATATTAAGTCTCTGGTATTCAGGCTGGCCGAGGGCTACCTTGGCAGGGATAACCCAAATGTGATGACTGTAACAGTGAATACACTCTAACATCTACATTTATGTTAAGTGTACACAACTGTACACAACTGTACTTTTCTAAGTGTTTGGTCTTACTATGGCTGACACGGCTTCCGAATTCAAGGCATATGTGGCCTGTGACCACCGGATTCTGCAGTAGGACCCACACAATAAGTGTCTATATTATCTGGGCCCAGCCTGTCTTGATGAATTCTCTGAGATTTGTGCATCTTTTGTTTCCAAGGGCACTGTCTGATCAATGAACTAAACTAGTTTTGTAGGGCCTTCTCCCAGCCCAAGAGGAGAAATTTATGTCTTTTACTACTGGATCCACTTTTTGTAAAAAAAATATTGTGGACAGGAGTAAGAAGAAGCGACCTAAGGGGGAGAGATTCTATCAGAGATGAGGCTAGAAGCGAGTCTGTCTCCAGAACGTCCAGCTGTGAAAAGGCCTCTACCCTTAGTTTCATTATCTTCTCTAGCTACCTCCACCCTTAGGTTCAGTATCTTCTCTAGCTAAGGGGTCAAATCACGTCTGGATCTGATCTCTGGATGCTTCTGACTTGCTGTATCTGCCCCCCTCCCCCCGGAGCTGGCCCTGCCTAGCATTCAGTCACCTACTCTTCCCTCCGTAAACAGGCCAGGGCACTGATTATTCAGGCTGCCCTTTGCATCTTCTTCCAGGTCTGTGTGTTTCTGTGTAAGTTAAACTGGTATGGAATTAGATGAGATGATGAAGACCGACATTCCCATCCTCATTCCCCCTTCCAAATTGTCACTTTTGTTTCTTGTGGACTGCGTTCGACCTTCCTGGAGCCTTTCTTTGTTGCAACCCTGTTTGATTGCTGTATGTGGTTACAGGTTTTTCTTGTAGGTAGTATTCTGTTAATTTTTGATTTGATGGTAATATACTAAGTGGGCAGATTTGATATGAGGACAGAGTTGGTGGTGGTGCATTATGGGGGAGAGGAGGAGCTTGAGCCTTGAAGCCAAAGTGTAAAACTGCTGACCTCAGATCTAACCATACCCAATACCTTATGTGTTGAGATGGAGAAAAGAAGAAAACAGAAATCAAGCAGTATAGGGTTACCACCTGGCCCAGTTTGCAAGGGACGGGCCCTCTTTGGGCAGTTGTGTCCTGCAAAAAAATTGTAAAAATGGCAAATGTCCTGAGATTTTAGGACAAATTAGTTCCTATATTTTATGTAATAGTTGCATAAAACAGTTATTCTGTATATGAAACACCTAAATACTATAAGAAACAGAATAAGCAACTAAAATGCTACAAGAATAAGCTTTTATTTAGGCAAAAAAGTGAAGTTCTGTCATTTGTACTGGCCGTGGTATGTTTCGGCTGCAAAATCTGATGTTTGTACCAAAAGTGTCCCTCTTTGGGCATTTGAAAAGGTGGCAGCCCTAAAGCAGTATGGCAAGTATATAACTATTATGTCATTTGCTTTAGAGAATGAGCTGATCATTGGAGAATGTCAAGGTTTCCTGCTTTTGTTCTAAGTCCCCACTCCATGGTTACTGCTGTGTTCCTACCGCCAAAGCTCATGTGCACACTTCTGCAGATGGTGTTCATGTTGATAAATACACATGCCCAGCCATGGTGGAGGAGAAGTGATAACATTTTTCACATTCGTATAATGTTATCCCGCCCCCAAGACTGTGAAGTTATGCTTCAGCCCCCCCCCCCCCCCCCATTTATAGGTGTCCCTCTTTAAGGAGGGAAAAGGTTGTATTTGTCCCTTTGTGATATGAATTTGAGACCCCTGCCTTCCAACTTCCACCCAGTTTGTACACATTTCTTTCTTTTGTATACTTTGTACTTAGAAGTACAAATATTACTTATTTCCTACCTTTGACTCAAATCTGGATTACAATATTTATACCATCAACTGCTTTTCAATTTGCAATTCTATTAACTTGTTGATTTGTAAGACTGAGCTATACTGTCAGTTTGGATGTCAGGCTTAAATATGAGACATCAGTGATGGACATTATTGCTAATGTGTAATTCCTATGATTAGTTTTAAACATCAAAATTGTAGTGTCCTGCGACTGCAGAATATCAGGGATTTATCTTTACCCTGAGAAATACCAGTCTTCAGACATTGTACAGATAAACATGGAGTGTGGGGATGACAACTCCTGTAGAACAAGAACACTCTTCCATCTACCTATTAAACTT